>NW_024070211.1:3661216-3900336 GCF_014754425.2 Oryx dammah
GGGCGCAGAGCAGAGAGACTCCAGAGCAAGGCGCCTACCCAGAGGGCACAGAGCAGAGAGACCCCAGAGCAAGGCGCCTACCCAAAGGGCGCAGAGCAGAGAGACTCAGGAAGAAACAAGTTCCGTCATCTGAGCTGTGGTTTCAAGCTCTGCCTATTTGGAATGGGTTTCTCTTGCTGGCAACTAAAAGTGCCCAAAGAGACATTTCTCATGCCACAGATGTGCAAATGTTACCACTCATGCTTAAAAACTATCAATGGCTTCCTATCGTCTATAGAATAAACTTTAAATTCCTTAGCCTGGCACCACAGCCATCTACAGGGTGGCCTCAATTTACTTCTCCACCTTTATTTGCTACCTCATACAATATTCCTCTTCTGTCAAACAGGTATAAAACTTGTCCCCTGAATATTCAGAGCTCATGGAAAAGGATCTTTGTTTTTCTTTAAGAAATAAGTCTCATCCACCCCAGGTTCCAGTGATCTTTTTCTTTTTTTTTTCTTCTGAATTTTCATTACACTCATTGTCTTAAGCTTTCTCTGGGACTTGACACAAGCTATCTTACTGCTTGCGTTCTCTCAAACATTATTCAGTGGGCATCTGTGTATGCTGGGCAGAGTGTCAGGTGCTGAGATGTGGTGTCTGTCCTCAAGGAGCTTGCAGACTAATGGGCGAATCAATAAACAAATACTCCTGCAAATTAGTACGATGTAATTACAATTAAGTAGAATCTTGAAAAGTCAGGGCTTTATAAGGAGGCATAAGAAGAGGACCTCATCTAGATATTGGGGGCAGAGGAGGCTCCCCTAAAAAAGTGACCATCAGTGCACAAAGAGATTGTTATGGCTGGAAGAAGGAAGCTAGGTGGAGAGCTGTAGGAGCTGGGGTTACAGAATCAGTAGAGCAAAGTCTGAACTGTCAGAGGGCTGGGGAATGACTTGAAACCTCGATCTTTCTGCAAATGTGTTGGAGGATTTTAGGCAGAGAAATGACCTGAGCAGCTCTGTACTTAAAAAGATCACTCTTGTTGTCACGTGGAAAATGGATTAGAGGAAGGAGCTGAGAGACAGCTGTTACAATGTTCCAGAGGGCAGATGACAGTGGCTTGAGCTTTGGTGTTAGTCAGTGGAGACAGAATTGGATGGATTCCAATTATATTTTGAAGGTGTTAATAGAAGCTGTATAATTTAGTGCTTTATTGGATGTGGGCAGGGAGCCATGAGAGACAGGAGACCACAAGGATGATTCCTGGGTCACTGGTTTCTGATACTCAATGAAGATGGGGAACACTGACTGGAAGGATGGCAGGTCTGGAGGAGGAGGAGGCCAGTTTTAGATCAGTTTCACTTAAAGTAGTGAAGGAGTAAGTACATCAATTAAGTAGACAATTGGATATATGGGTTTGAAGTTTAAAAGAAAAGTCTAGACTCTAGAAATAAATTTGTAAGTCTCAGGCATGTTAGTGGGTTAGCTCCGGAGGTGAATGAATTCACCCAAGGAGAAAATAAAGTGAAAAGATGCCCTGGACCATATCCTAGAGAACTCCAGTTATCAGAAGTTGAGTTGTCGGGACAGAGGCAACACAGATAAGAAATAGATATCCCTCATTTCCAGAGAGACTGAAACTTCTTGAGAACCTTGCCTTGTCTCCTGTTTCTTTGAAGGGACAGTGTGTTGAGCTTAATAGGCTTTAAAGAAATACTCACTGTTGTTATTATTCAGTGGCTGTCTTGTCCAACTCTTTGAGACCCCATGGACTGCAGCACGCCAGGCTCCTCTCTCCTCCACTATTCCCTGGAGTTTGCTCAAAGTCATGTCCATTGAGTGGGAGATACTATCCAACCATCCCATCTTCTGCCACCCTCTTCTCCTTTTGCCTTCAGTTTTTCCCAGCACCAGGATCTTTTCCAATGAGTTGGCTCTTCGCATCAGGTAGCCAAAGCTATTGGAGTTTCAGCTTCAGCATCAGTCCTTCCAATGAATAGTCAGGGTTAATTTCCTTGAATATTGACTGATTTGATCTCCTTGCTGCCCAAGGGACTCTCAAAAGTCTTCTCCAGCACCACAACTTGAAAGCATCAATTCTTCAGTGCTCAGCATTCTTTAGGGTCCAACTTCCACATCCATACATGACTACTGGAAAAACCATAGCTTTGACTATATGTGCCTTGTCAGCAAAGTGATGTCTCTGCCTTTCTATGCACTGTTTAGGTTTATCATAGCTTTCCTTCCAAGGAGCAAGTGTCTTTTAATGTCAAGGCATTGTGGATTACACCAAATAGTGGGCAGAACATTAGGCTGAGAATTTCAAGACATATATTCTAAAATTTTATGATTTTAGGTGAAAGAAAAAACCTTTAGTCAACATTCATAATTTAACTGGATATGACAGACCCTCATTCAACTAATATTAAGTTTATCCATCTAGTATTAAGACACTTTTGAACCGTGCTTCAAAAGGAGAAGGGGCTGGCAGAGGATGAGATGGTTAGATAGCATCACTGACTCAATGGACGTGACTCTGAGCAAACTCCATGAGATAGTGGAAGAGAGAGGAGCCTAGCATGCTGCAGTCCCTGGGGTCACAAAGAGTTGGACACAACTTAGCGACTGAACAACAACATAGAAACAAGCATTGTGTAGGAGAGAAGGGTGCTTTCCATCTTGATAATTATCTTGTTTAATTCTCACAACATGCCTATGAGTAACAATCTGCAGAAGATAGCTTTTATGTGTGATAGCTGAAGAAATTGAGGTTCCCAAAATATCAGTCACACAGTCAATAAGTAATGGGACCAGAATTCAAACTCCAGTCTGTTCATCTCCAAATCTGTGCTTTTTTCCTCTACTATACGATTGTCCCAGAATCCCTGCTCAGTAACTCATAGTTCACAGTAAATTTACAGACAATGCAAAGTGGTCTATGATTAAATGTCAAGATCAGAGCAGGGGACTGTGAATGCTACAGTTTAAAAAAAGGAAAGATCAACATGCTACAGATGGTTAGGAAGGTGTGATAGACTAGCTGAGCCTTTTCTAAAAAACATTTTATTTCATATTGCAGTATAGTTGATTAATAGTGTTGTGTTAGTTCCAGGTGTACAGGAAAGTGACTCAGTTATGTATATATCTTTTTCAAATTCTTTTCCCATTTAGGTTGTTACCTAATACTGAGCAGAGTTCCCTGTGCTATACAGTATATAACTTGAAATAAAAGAACTTAGTCAAGAATGCACATTCATGGGACAGAGCAGCAAATCCTAAAGCCACAGCGCTAATACAAAAAGCAAAATTAAGCTTCAGAAATTCTCCTTTAATATGCCTCACCCAGGTCCTTTGAGAATATGCTCCCAGGGTTAGGGGCATTTCTGTGATGATGGATATGGTCCAGGAGCAGGTAAAGTACTTAAATTCTTTCTCAAGATAACTAAGGGCCTGGGAAAGCATGTAAATTTGGCTTCAAACAGCACTAACAGAAAGATATGCCAATCACGAGTAAAACAGACACAACACTGGCTTAAATAAAATAATGGAGGTTGTCTGTGAAATCTCAATTTATTCCTAATTTAACCCTACTCACATGAGATTCCACACTACGTTCTTTCCCCTCGATATGGCAAGCTCCTTGAGAGCAGCGCACATTTCAAAACCATTTTCTCACCTCTTGAGGGCTTGGCACAAGGCATTGTCCAAACTAGTTTTTGTATAAACATGTTTTAAACTAGATGAAAATAAAATTATACTATATGTCCACAAATGGAACACTGAGCCTTGTGAATGAAAAAAGGAAGCAAAGAGAATGCCAAGGGTGTTCTTCCTATGAGTGGATTTTTAATCAACCAAGAGGGGTAAGGAAGAGAAACAGCAGCCAAAAGTTCCATTTCAACATCTACGGTTTTCAACTTCCCAAATTAATTAGGAAATGGAAGTTTATTCTGAACATGCCAGAGAATTACACTTAGAGCAGTTACAAATTCCCAACTCACTTTAGCTCCTTTGAAGTAGTAAAGAAACGCTGCATAGGAAGGGCAGAATCAGCCATCTATCTGGACAGGGAGCCAACCCCATCCTCAGCTCTTCCAGTGAGTAACTGGATGCATTTGCAAGAAATCTGAGGGCAAGTGGGGTGACCTGAGGCCAGGAAGCAGCAAAGCTTGACCTCTTTGTTAATAAAAACGAACTACAGACAGAAATGTGAGTTCCTAAGAGCTCGCATTTATAACACGCTTAAAAGCATGCCAAATGCTTTCACTTTCATCATCTCATTTGATTTCCTCACAATAATCTTGTGATTAAGTAGCACTTCCTGCCTTGGTAAGAGCCGCAACCAGTATGCTCAGAACTACAGCCACGTGGGGACTGGTCGTCCCATTTCATCCCTAAAGGAACCCAGGCTCGGAGAAGTCACAAGTTAGCAAAGACGTCTCCCAGGCTCCCAGAGGGGATAGGGCTCATTTTGCCCATCAGTTAAGTGTGCCCATGGGCTGAGGTGATTCCCCCTCTAAAGCATAGTCCACTGGGCCCTTGCGGCTGCCACCTCAACGGCCTTGTCCGCGGATGAGGGGAGGGCAGCCTCACCCTCAGAGGGCGGGCCTCACCTGAGGCTCTAAGCAGGAGCGGACCCGACTTGAGTTTCCCAACTAGACCACTGCGCCTGCGCCAAGAGGAGCCTCTATTCCCTCCCGGATGGAAACCCAACTCCTGGAATTCTGTTCCGGAGCCAGACTCTCCCAGCTGCCCTCTTTCTTGAGGAAGAGCCAGCTCCATACCAGATAGACTTTCAGAATTCTATTCCCAACTGCTAGTTAGGAAAAGGAAGTTAAACCCTCACCAAAACGGTAGCTCCTGGGAAGGCAAGAGCCAGACTGCCTGGTTCAAATTGCGACTCCACCATTTACTACCTAGGTGACCTTGGGCCTCTGTCTCCTCATCTGTAAACCTGAGTTTTCAGTGTGTTGATCGATGTAAATTGCCTATATGAGAATCGCATTTGGGACATAGCAAGCATTATACAAATGTAGCTTTGTTATCTGACATGTTTTGCTGGACAAGCAGGCTATCAATACTACCCTTCAAATAGCCTTTATGCAGTTGTTAACATATGATTAGGAGATCCTCCATCCGTTATCTTGACTTCCAAGAAGTCTTCTTTCCTTTACTTGTATGTTTCAACATCCTTCCTAATCTGCAAATCCAAGACATTTTCCCAAAAGCCTGTCTTAGTTTGTACTCGTATACCAAAGAAAGCCTGTAACATATTAAAGTACTCAAGTGGACTTGTCGCTTAATGTTTGGCTAATGATGGCTCTCTCGGTATTTCCTTCCTTCGTACAGATTTTTCACTAAACAAACAAAAAACTTACTTTGACTTCTGAGTCTGTGGTCTTCCTTTCCTTGCCTGTAATAGATTGCAAAAATCTTCCCATCCCTGTGTGCCCTCTCCTTTGCAATATGTGTTTGCCGCATTTCCCATCAAGGTATGGGATTCACTTCTTCCTTAAATCTGGGCTGGCCTTGGGACACACTTTGACTAAAAGAATGCAACTTTCTCACTGTGGAAGTTTTGAGCTTAGTCATCACTTCCGCTCCTTTCTTGCTGGTAGGGGTGACCAACCATCCTGATTTTCCCAGCCCTGAGGAGTTTATCAAGATGTGGGATTTTCATTGCCAAAACCACGAGAGTCTCAGGCAAGGCAGTGTGGCTGGCTACTCTACTTGCTTCCCTGAAACTGTCCTCTTCCTTAGGCATGAAAAATCCTGAGGCAAGAGTGGCCCAGTCAGCACCAGCATTTGGCTCTTCCAGTCCTAGTCCAGCTGCCAGATGGTAGCAGCTTCATGGGTTGACTCAGATGAGACCAGCACAACCACGCAGCTGAACTTATCCCCAACGGCTGTCCTACAGTGTTATGAGCAAATGGAGTGGTCACTGTTTTAAGCCATCTCATTTTGAAGTGGTTTGTTAGGCAGCAGCAGATAGATGCTCAATACCGTAACCTCTTAACTATAGGGCATTATGCTAAAAACCTAAGGAATAGACTCCAGCTTGAAGGAGTGGCCCTCTCTCAGCACTTGTCCTTTCCCTTATCCATTCTAAGAATATTTTCTGAGTGCTTCCTAAGCACCAGGAACTGTACCACATGCTTAGTGTCAGATACTGAACAAAATGGATAGGTACCTTGCCCTCAATAATTTTGCATATTTTGGGAAACAAATATTAAATGAATAATTGTCAGTTACAAGGTGCTTTGAAAAGGACTAAATTGGAGTGAAGGAGTATAAGAAAGCAAGATCTTTTTAAAAAAGAAGTGGCATTTATATTCAGTTCCAAAGCGTTGTTGTTCAGTCACTAAATTGTGGCTGACTTTTTGAGATGCCATGGACTGGAGCACACCAGGCTTCCCTGTCCTTCGCTACCTCCCAGAATTCACTCAAACTCATGTCCATTGAGTTGGTGATGCCATCCAACCATCTCATCCTCTGTTGTCCCCTTCTCCCCCTGCCCTCAATCTTTCCCAGCATCAGGGTCTTTTTCAATGAAGAGTTATCCAGGTAAAACTGTGTTGAAATGTGTTCAGGGCAGAGGGAACAGCAAGTGAAAAGGTCCTGGATCAGGAAGGCATTTGATGAGGTAAGGACAGGAGCCAGGGTTCAGGAGCCAGGGAGAAATCAGCATGAAATGAAGTGGAGATGCAGACAGAAACCCAGTCTTGCAGAGCTTTCTAGCCACAGTGAGATTAAAACACACCTACCTGCAGCCAGATCTTCAAAACATTTCTAGCCCCACCTGGCCTTCCCCCAAGGACATCTTATGAGACAACCATGCTCTATGGAAAGATTGATAAGCAAGAAGACAGAATGCCTAAATTCATTTCAGCAAATAATTAAATCTCACAAACCTATATGTAGAAGGCTTTTTTAACCTATAAAAGAAAATAATAATTTATTCCCACTACTATGTCTGTTTTAAAGATGGGATGAAGAATAAGTGGGCTAGTAAGGGAAGGGGCTTTATAAAATAAAAAGCGTTTTATAAATAAAGGGCTATTGTATTGGGTGTTGACACACCTAAGTCTCATGTTTTGGGTCATATGTTGTGTTTGTCGCCCATTCCAGTAAGAATCATAAATGACTTAGCCACTCTTTTTGCTTTGCCCATGTATTCTTCCCATCCCATAAAAGAAAGCTTTGTCCCAACTTCTTACTAAACCAGCAGATATATAACACACTAATTTCTGGGTTGTACTTTTTGAGGGTTCTTTTAGCATTAACTCTTTCAGCACCTGATCATGCTTTTGTTCAACAAATACTTTTGTGTCTCTACACCTGTATTAGGTACTGTCCTCTACTGGAAGAGACATACCAAAACAAAATAGTTCTGTAATTATAACATCAGCTAGTGATAAATGCCTCAAGGGAACACCAAGCTCAGGGTGAAAATATAGAGTGGGGGGTGAAGGAAGGGGCCTCCCATTTCACACAACGCTGTTGTAAGTGAACTAATTACCAAGGAAGAAAAATTGTAGTCAGTGTCCAGAGTTCAGGAGATGCCAAGGAGCTGTTCTTTCAGCACCTCTCTCTTTAGCTGAGCCTCATTCGTCTTAGATACTGGGCGTTGACTGTTGGATATTGCTCGGGCAGAGTGAGAGGAGACAAAGATAAAGGAATACTGGCCCTTTTCCTGGGGGGAGATTATAGCTAGGAACATCAAGAAATTCCCAATACTATGGCATGTTAATTTTACTTAGTGCCATGTAAAAGCAGGGAGGTGTATTTGTTGTTGTTGTTCAGTGGTTAGGTTGTGTCTCTTTTCAGCCCCGTAGTTGAAGCAGTTCACCAGGCTCCCCTGTCCTCCAGTCTCTCCCAGAGTTTGCTCAAATTCATGTCCGTTGAGTCAGGGTACAGTATGGTCTGTTTCCTCACCAGTGCTTCTCTACTGCATCTGGCTACCTTTATCGCTGTATATGGTTACCTTAGACCTATGTATCCAAAAACCTCCGTTTCTTTTAGTTTCTCAAGTATTCATGCCTTTCCTGCCTTAGGACCTTTGTTCATCCTTCAGCTTAGTATGAGCTTCCTCCTTCACCCACCTAGTTTTCACTGAAATGCCATTTCTTTAGGGAATCCTGTCATAGCCTGCTCAGAATAAGTCAGTGTATCAGTCAGCTATAAACAATGCTGCTTAACAAATACCCACAAAAATCTTAGCAGCTTACAACGATGTATGTTTCTTGAACTTGCAACTGTGCAGATCAACTAGAGGTCAGCTGACTTTGGTTGGGATTGGCTGGGCAGCTCTGTTGATCTCAACTGGGCTCTCTCACTCATCTTCAGGGCTAAGAAGTCAGTAACCTAGGCTCCCTGGAGCCTCAGACGGTAAAGCAACTGCCTATAATGCAGGAGACCCAGGTTCAATCCCTGGACCAGGAAGATCCCCTGGAGAAGGAAATGGCAGCCCCCTCCAGTACTCTTGCCTGGAAAATCCCATGGACAGAGGAGCCTAGTAGGCTTCAGACCATGGGGTTGCAAAGAGTCAGACACGACTGAGCAACCTCACTTTCACTTTCTTTCAACCTGGGCTCCACGTAGCTAGAGTAGTTCAGCCTGGCGGCTCTGCTCCACGTCTCTCAGCCTCCTCAGGGGACCGGCAGACCAGCTGAGGCTTGCTCTCCAAGTGATGGCAGGGACACAACACACCAAAGCCTGTCAAGGTCTACACTTGCAATTGACTCCCTGCACCTTCACTTTATCTTACTGGCCAAAGCAAGTCACATGGCCAAGACAGAAATTGACTGGGGTATGGAAATATACCCTGCTGCTGAGGAAGAAATGACAAGGTTGAAAACATACAGGGAAGGCACTGGAGCCCCTGGTGCGATTCACCATAATCAATAATCCAGATTCCCCATCACATCCTCTCCAACCACCCTCGACTTCTTCAAGGGGCTTGCCACAAAAATAAATGCATATATTATAACATGTTACATGATTTTTACATTACAATACATGCATTTATTGGCTTGATGCTTTATTCTCCTACTAGACAATAAACTCCACAAGGAACAAGTCAGGGCTGTTCATTTCTGTATCTAACACCACGCCCAACAGTAGGTGTTCAATGAGTATTTGTTGACTGAGTGAATGAGAATGGCAGAAACATTAGTGGGAGGTGTCTGCAAGGAGGAGAAATCATTTCTAGGTGTGCTGAGCATGGGAAAAAGACAGTCTCCAGCAAATGATGCTGGGAAAGTTGGAAAGCTGCATGGAAATCAGTGACATTAGAACACACCCTCATACCATACACAAAAATGAACTCAAAGTGGCTTGAAGACTTAATGTAAGACGTGACACCATAAAACTAGAAGAGATCACAGGCAAAACATTCTCTGACATTAAGTGTACCAATGTTTTCTTAGGTCAGTCCCCCAAGGCTATGGCAATAAAAGCAAAAACAAATGGGATGTAATCAAACTGAGAAGCTTTTGCACAGCAAAGGAAACCACAAACGAAAAAGGCAACCTATGGGATGGGAGAAAATATTCACAAACGATGCAACTGGGAAAGGTTTAATTCCCAAAATATACAAACGACTCATACAACTCAACAACAAAAACACAACCTGATGAAATAATAGGCAGAAGATGCAGGCAGACGTTTCTTCAAAGAAGACACACAGATGGCTGGTAGGTGCACGAAAAGATGCTCACCACTGCTAATTATTAGGGAGATTCCAATCGAAACTTCAGTGAGGTACCACTTCACACAGATCAGAACGGCCACCGTTAAAAAGTCAACAAATAACCAGTACTGGAGAGGGTGTGAAGAAAAGGAGGGTCTCCTACATTGTTGGTGGGAATGTGAGTTAGTGCAGCCACAGCAGAAAATAATACAGAGGTTCCTCAGAAAACCTGAAAATAGAGCTGCCGTGTGATCCAGCGATGCCACTCCTGGGAATATATCTGGACGAAGCTCTCGTTTAAAAACCTACATGTGCCCCTGTGCCTCCAGTAGCACCGCTGACAACAGCCAAGACGTGGAAACAACCAATGCCCATCAATAGATGGACAAAGGAGATGTGGTACATATGTACAGTGAAGTACTACTCAGCCATAAGAGAAAGAATGAAATAATGCCATTTGCAGTAATGTGGACGGAACTAGAGATGATCACACTAAGGGAAGTAAGTCGAAAGAGAAAGACAAATACCATGTAATATCAATTCTATGTCCAATCTAAAACATGACAAATTTTAGATGATATATATATATATATATGACAAATAAACCTATCTACTAAAACAGAAACAGACTCAAAGAGAACAGCCTTTGGTTGCCAGAGCGAGAGAGATGAGCTAGGAGTTTGGGGTTAGCAGGTATAAACTGTGGGGCTTCCCTGGGGGCTCAGATGGTGAAGCATCTGCCTGCAATGCAGGAGATGCAGGTTCGATCCCTGGATCAGAAAGATCCCCTGGAGAAGGGGGCCACCCACTCCAGTACTCTTGCCTGGAGAATCCATGAACGGAGGAGCCTGACAGGCTACAGTCCGTGGCGTTGCAGGGAGTCAGACACGACCGAGCAACTTCACAGGGACGCAAAGACAAGGATGCAAGCCATTATATAGGATGGATAAGCAACAAGCCCTACTGTATAGCACTGGGAACTAAGCTCAATGTCCTGAGATGAACCACAATGGAAAAGAATATACATGTATGTGTGTGTAACTGAATCACTTTACTGTACGGCAGAAATTCACACAACCTTGTAAATCAACTATACTTCAATAAACAAACAAAGCAAGTTGAGCAAGGCAAACTGCTTGGAGGAAGTCTTAAAAACCATGAGTTAAGAGTTAAAAGCAGAACTCTCTAATCCGCTCCCTCTGACTGGTTTTGAAGCAGAGACTAGACTAAATTTATTCATTCTGAACAACAGATGGCTCGCTTCTTCTTCCCCACCACACTCCCTCTCTGGGTGGTGGCAAGGCTTTTGAGAGGGTTCAGAGGCAGAGCTGAGAGTACTTGGACTGAAGCCATGAAACTTCTGGGTTCCAGCACTAGGCTTCCCATTCACACACTCTACATTTACCTGCAACCCTTTCATGAGGTGAGCAAACTGATTTTGTTAAATTAAAAAAAAAAAAAGAGTCCATTGGAGGACTTTCAGCATCACAAGTCCTCCAGTGGTTTCTTATTTTCCTTAGGGTGATGTCTGAAGCCCAGGCATGGCCAGCAGCATCCTCAGACAGCAACGTGGCCTTCCTCTTCAGCCCTGTCTCTTGTCTGTGCTCTGCCATTCAGCTCCAGCAGTATTGCTATTGCTAAGTCACTTCAGTCGTGTCCGACTCTGTGCGACCCCACAGACGGCAGCCCACCAGGCTCCCCCATCCCTGAGATTCTCCAGGCAAGAACACTGGAGTGGGTTGCCACTTCCTTCTCCAATGCATGAAAGTGAAAAGTGAAAGTGAAGTCACTCAGTCGTGTCCAACTCTTCGAGACCCCATGGACTGCAGCCTACCAGGCTCCTCCGCCCATGGGATTTTCCAGGCAAGAGGACTGGAGTGGGGTGCCATCGCCTTCTCCAGCAGTATTATGTGACCTTCAATTTCTAGAAAACACCAAGCCGTTTTCTGCCTGGGATTGTGTTCACATAGGCTCCCCTCCTTAGAACACACTCCCTTCCCGGCTTCCCTCCCTTCTGTGTTGCCTCTGCCCCCAGTCGCACACCTCTTCCATTTATTATATCATTTGGAGATTCTTGTCTGACACATCCCTAACACTGGTCTCTTCCATCTTCATTTCTGCCTCTCAGACTTCTGTTGTAGCATATGAAATACTCTTTGAGAGTATTTGCTTATATGACATGGTGGTTAAGGCTGTGGATTTCAAATTCCAGTTGTTCCACTTGCTTGGGTTAGAGAACACTCACCCCCACCCCCACCCCATGGCAAGGTGTGAATTAAATAGGTTAAAAGCACTTGGAACATTGCTGGCACAGAACCGAGTGATCATTCAGTGCTGACTATTGTTTTCTTTTCTCTTCTTCGCTTCTCAAAATACTTTCTTGCCTTGGATTCTAGGAAGCTCTGAGGAAACGATAGTGATAGTTCAAAGGTCTATAATAGTTTTACCTCTACCTTTAGAGGATTTTTTGGTCTAGGAGAACAGGCATCAAATCAACAATTTCACAACTAAGCCGAGAACGGCAATGTTGATGGGCATGGTAAATAAGGAGTGTAGGTGTTATGAAAGCATGTATGTGTGTGTTAAGTCGCTTCAGTCGTGTCTGACTCTGTGCAACCCAATGGACCGCAGCCTGCCAGGCTCCTCTGTCCATGGGATTCTCCAGGCAAGAGTACTGGACTGGGCTGCCATTCCCTTCTCCAGGGGATCTTCCCGACCCAGGGATCGAACCCGCGTCTCTTACGTCTCCTGCACTGGCAGCTGGCAGACAGATTCCTGACCACTAACTCCACCTGCATATGAAAGCATATACCTTAGAGAAATTCAACTATGTGAAGGCTGGTGTGGGATGTGGTAGGCAGAACAATGGAGTTCCAAAGATGTCCAGGTCCTAATCTCCAGAGCCTGTGATTGTGCTACCTTACATGGCAAAGGGGGCTTATAGATGTGATTAAGAATCTTGAGATGAAGAGATGGTTCTGGATGATCCAGATGGACCCCGTGGAATCACAAGGGTTCTTACAGGTGAAAAAGGGAGGCAGGGGTCAGAGTGATGCAGGATTAGTAAGCCTGGCTTGTCCGTTGCTAGCTTTGAAGATGGAGGAAGGGGCCTGAGTTAAGGAACATAGGTGTCCTCTAGAAGCTGGAAAAGGCCAATAAATGGGTTCTCTCCTAGAGTTTCCAGAAGGAATGCGGTTCAACCGATACCTTGATTTTAGCCCAGCGAGGCCTAATTTGGATTCCTGGACCTCCAGGACTGTAAGATAATAAATTTGTGGGGTTTTTTTTAAACCCACTAAATTTGTGGTCATTTGTTACAACAGTCATGGGTGGTCAGCTTAACGCATTTTTGGGAGAAAGGGAAGAAGGGAGACAGAGAGGGAGGAGGGAAGGGAAGAGATTAAACTCTAGGTTGAACCAGTTAAAGGGGATGATCTCTGGGGTTTGTTGCAGCCTAACAGCCCCTGAGGCTGTTGATGGGAAGAAAAGCTTTAGAGGTCGATATTTACTAAGGAGGTGTCTCAGCCACGGCGCTACGATTTGCACCACTTTATTACAAATCATCCTTAGCCTACATTTTGAAACTCTCAAAATCAAACACAGGCTGGCCCCAGAGCTCCTGCCAACATATGGAATGAAGATCCCCATGGACACAATGGAAACATTTTAAATGTAGACTAATATTTTAATATGAGCTTGACTCCAGCAGATGAATCTTCTGTGCTGTGGAGCAGATGGCGGGGGAAACTGGGATTGGTTTGGGGGGGCGGGGGTAGGGGGGGTTGCCCAGTGATGTCTGCACACAGAGGCAACACAATGTTCTGCCTGATGGTGGCTAAGACAGGCTGCAGCCAGGATGGACGTGGTTCCAGGGCAGGTCGGCAAACGGGGATTCTGTCCAAGTACAGAGACGGCTGCTCTGGGACAGGACGTCCTGGAAAATGACCCACCCTTAGGGGGCGGGCTTCATCTAGTTTGAAAATGTTCTCTCCAGTAATCTGTGTGAATCAAAAAGCCCTCATGGCTTCTAGTTTTATCTCCTCAGCCAGTGATTAATGAATCTTTTGTAAAGTACCACTTTAAATGGGTACCAAGAATATCTAGCTTCATTTCTTTTGCTCTGAGTATCAAGCAATAACTTCAAAGTTTTCCAACATGGAGCATTTTTCTTACACTTTTGTTTAAATGTTATTTTTTTCATGGGAGGATGATTGTTTTACAGTGCTGTATTGGTCTCTGCCACACAACTGTGTGACTCAGCCATGAGTAGACGTATACCGCCCGCCTCTGGAACCTCCATCCCACCCTCTCCCCTACCCACCCCTCAGGTCACACAGAGCGCTGAGCTGAGCTCTGTCATGCAGCAGCGTGAAGCCAGCTGTCTCTTTTGCGCATGGTAAAGTGCATGTTTCAATGCTACTGTCTCAGTGAGTCCCCCCTCTCCTCCTTCCAATGTGCCCACAAGCCCGTTCTGTACACCTGGGTCTCTATGCCTGCGCTGCAGGGTCATCAGTACCATTTTTCTAGATTCCATATATATATGCGTTAATATACAATATTTTTCTCTTTCTGACTTACTTCACTCTGTAAAACAGGCTCCAGATTCATCCACCTCAGTTCAACTGACTCAAATCTCTCCCTTTTTATGAAAGTGAAAGTGTTAGTAGCCCCCAGTGGTGTCCAACTCTTTGCAACCCCGTGGACTGCAGTCCCCCAGGCTCCTCTGTCCATGAAATTCTCCAGGCAAGAATACTGGAGTGGGTAGCCATTCCTTTCTCCAGGGGATCATTCTGACTCAGGGATCAAGCCCGGGTATTCTGCATTCAGGCAGATTTTTTACCGTCTGAACCACCAGGGAAGCCCCCTTCTTTTTCAGTTCAGTTCAGTTCAGTCGCTAAGTCACGTCCGACTCTTTGCAACCCCATGGACAGTAGCACTTCAGGCCTCCCTGTCCATCACCAAATCCCAGAGTTTATTAAACTCATGTCCATCGAGTCGGTGATGCCATCCAACCATCTCATCCTCTGTCATCCCCTTCTCCTCCCACCTTCAATCTTTCCCAGCATCAGGGTCTTTTCAAATGAGTCAGTTCTTCACATCAGGTGGCCAGATGATTGGAGTTTCAGCTTCAGCATCAGTCCTTCCAATGAATATTCAGGACTAATCTCCTTTAGAATGGACTGGTTGGATCTCTTTGCTGTCCAAGGGACTCTCAAGTCTTGTCCAACACCACAGTTCAAAAGTATCAGTTCTTTGGCACTCAGCTTTCTTTACAGTCCAACTCTCACATTCATACATGACTAATGGAAAAACCATAGCTTTGACTAGATGGACCTTTGTTGGCAAAGTAATGTCTCTGCTTTTTAATAAGCTGTCTAGGTTGGTCATAACTTTTTTTCCAAGGAGCAACCGTTTTTTAATTTCATGGCTGCAATCACCAGCTGCAGTGATTTTGGAGCCCGAGAATATAAAGTCTGACAGTTTCCACTGTTTCCCCATCTATTTGCCATGAAGTGATGGGACCGGATGCCATGATCTTAGTTTTCTGAATGTTGAGTTTTAAGTCGACTTTTTCACTCTCCTCTTTTACTTTCATCAAGAGACTTTTTTAGTTCCTCTTCACTTTCTGCCATAAGGGTGGTGTCATCTGCATATCTGAGGTTATTGATATTTTTCCTGGCAATCTTGATTCCAGCTTGTGCTTCCTCCAGTCCAGCATTTCTCATGATGTACTCTGCATATAAGTTAAATAAGCAGGGTGACAGTATAGAGTCTTGATGTACTCCTTTCCCAATTTGGAACCAGTCTGTTGTTCCATGTCCAGTTCTAACTGTTGCTTCTTGACCTGCATACATATTTCTCAGCAGGCAGGTAAGGTGGCCTGGTATTCCCATCTCTTGAAGAATTTTCCACAGTTTATTGTGATCCACACAGTCAAAGGCTTTGGCATAGTCACTAAAGCAGAAGTAGATGTTTTCCTGGAAGTCTCTTGCTTTTTCGATGATCCAACAGATGTTGGCAATTTGATCTCTGGTTCCTTTGCCTTTTCCAAATTCAGCTTGAACATCTGGATGTTCACAGTTCATGTACTGTTGAAGCCTGGCTTGGAGAATTTTGAGTATTACTTACTTACTTAGCATGTGAGATGAGTGCAATTGTGCAGTAGTTTAAGCATTCTGTAGTATTGCCTTTCTTGGGGATCAGAATGAAAACTGACCTTTTCCAGTCCCGTGGCCACTGTTGAGTTTTCCAAATTTGCTGGCATATTGAGGGAAGCACTTTCACAGCATCATCTTTCAGGATTTGAAATAGCTCTACTGGAATTCCATCACCTCCACTAGCTTTGTTCATAGTGATGCTTCCTAAGGCCCACTTGACTTCACATTCCAGGTTGTCTGGTTCTAGGTGAGAGATCACACCATCATGGTTATCTGGGTTGTGAAGATCTTTTTTGTTCAGTTCTGTGTATTCTTGCCACCTCTTCTTAATATCTTCTGCTTCTGTTAGGTCCCTACCATTTCTGTCCTTTCTTGTGCCCATCTTTGCATGAAATGTTCCCTTGGCATCTCTAATTTTTGAAGAGATCTCTAGTCTTTCCCATTCTATTGTTTCCCTCTATTTCTTTGCATTGATCACTGAGGAAAGCTTTCTTATCTCTCCTTGCTATTCTTTGGAACTCTGCATCCAAATGGGTATATCTTTCCTTTTCTCCTTTGCCTTTCGCCTCTCTTCTTTTCATGGCTATTTGTAAGGCCTCCTCAGACAGCCATTTTGCACTTCTTTTTCTTGGGAATGGTCTTGATCCCTGCCTCCTGTACAATGTCACGATCCTCTGTCCATGGTTCTTCAGGCTCTCTGTCTATCAGATCTAAACCTTTGAATCTATTTGTCACTTCCACTGTTTATGTCTCAGTAATATCCCATTGGCTTCCCTAGTGGCTCAGTGGTAAAGAATCCACCTGCCAATGCAGGAGACACAGGTTCGATACCTGGGTCAGGAAGGTATCCTGGAGAAGGAAATGGCAACCCACTCCAGTATTCTCACCTGGGAAATCCCATGGACAGAGGAGCCTGGCGGGATGCTGTTCATGGGTTTGCAAAAGAGTCGGACGTGACTTAGCAACTAAACAACAACAACAATTTCCACTGGATATAAATGTTATTTGATTTTACTTTATTAAATACCCTTAGTACCTGTCTTAAAAAAATAAAATTAAATAAAACAAAACTTCTCTCCAGTGAAAACAAAAATGCCCCCCACCCCCAGAGTTCTCTCTCTTTGCATCAGCAAAATTGCTCTCTGGATGAAAACACCCCATCACTTATGCTTCACCCATGTTTGCTCTGCCATGAATGCTCCTCCCCACGTGGGGAACTCAGATAGTGACTACCCTACCTCTGTCAGGTATTAGATTTCAGTTCTCCTCTGAGAGACCACCCTTGACTGGTCTAACTTAACAGAGTCATTCTGTCATATCTAACATTGTCACAGTTGGAATCAATAAATGTTGGTTTATCTGTGGCTTCTCTCTCTCTCTTGTTTCTTCTCCGCTCCCCACCCCCTATAGAATGTCAGCCCCTTACAGCAGGGACCTGGTCCCTTTTGAATGCTGCTGTGTCCTTAACACCTTCAACAAGCCTTACTCCTGCCCACCAATCACATTCCTCTCTCTCAACCACCAAGTCATGGAATGAACTGTGTCCCACAAAAAACTCACATGTTTAAGTCCTAACCCCTGTACTTCAAAATATGACAGCGCTTGGAGGTAGAGTTTCTTTTTTAAAAGCTCTGGTTTTATTTTTTAAATTAATTCTGGTTGGAGTAGTTGCTTTGCAATGTTGTGTTGGTTTCTGCAACGTGAATCAGCTGTGCATATACTTGTAGCCCGTCTTTGGGGGATTTCCTTCCCATTAGGTCCCCACTAACGAGCACTGAGAAGAGTTAGAGCTATACAGTAGGTTCTCATTAGTTACCTATTTTATGCAAGTGAAAGTGAGAGCCCCTCAGTCGTGTCCAACTCTTTGCGACCCCATGGACCATAGAGTCCATGGAATTCTCCAGGCCAAAATGCTGGAGTGGGTAGCCTTTCCCTTCTCCAGGGGATCTTCCCAATCCAGGGATCCAACCCAGGTCTCCCGCATTGCAGACAGATTCTTTACCAGCTGAGCCACAAGGGAAGCCCAAGAATACTTCAGTGGGTAGCCTCTCCCTTCTCCAGCAGATCTTCCCAACCCAGGAATTGAACCCGGGTCTCCTGCATTGCAGGTGGGTTTACCCACTGAGCTGTCAGGGAAGCCCTATCTGCTTTATACATAGTGTCAATAGTATGCATATGGCCATCCCAGTCTCCCGGCTCATCTCACCGCTCCCTGTCCCCCTTGGTGTTCATGCATTTGTTGTCTACATCTGTGATTCTACATCTGTTCTGCAAGTAAGATCATCTATGCCATTTTTCTAGATTCCACATATACGCATTAATATGTGATATTTGTTTTTCTCTTTCTGGCTTGCTTCACTCTATATAACAGTCTGTAAGACCATCTACATCGGAGATGGGCGCCTCAATGCGATTAAATTAAGAGGAGGTCATTAGGATGGGCCCCATTCTGGTATGAATAGTGTCCTTATAAGAAGAGGAAATTGGGACACAGACACACACAGAGGGCAGACCATGGAGGACACAAGGAGAAAACGGCCACTCTCAAGCCAAGGAGAAAGGCCAGGAACAGATCCTTCCTCCCTGGCCCCCTGACGGCCCCTGCCAATACCCTGAGCTCACCCTGATCTTCTAGTCTTCAGAACTGTGAGGGAAAAAAATTCCAATTGCTCAGTCACCCGGTATGTGCTCCTTTGTTACAGCAGCTGGAGAACACTAATACGTATCACCACAAAGAGAACCAGGAACTTGCAAGAAAATGCTGACGGAGTGTCTGTGACAAGGTGCTTTTGATCGGTTAAGTTGCCAGCAGGAAATATGCAGCACACTCCCGTTGGATAATCGGAGGTGAATTTAAGAAAAGGACTATTTGGGGGCCTCCCTGGTGGTCTGATGGCTAAGATGCCACACTCCCAACGTAGGGGCCCCGGGTTCGATCCCTGGTTGGGGATCTAGGTGCTATACATCACAACTAAAGGATCCCACATACTGCAACTAAGACCCAGCAAAGCCAAATAAATAATAAAACTGTTTTTAAAAAATTAAAGGACTGTTTGTAGAGATGTGGGCAGGGTAGGAAGCAGCATAAGGGAGACTTATGCTGGGACCAGAACCCGTAGGCTGCCAGGGAGAGGGCAGGGAACAGTCAGCAGGAGCCCAAAGAGAGAGAACATTCCATGCAGACAGTTGTCTGGATCAAAGCTATGACCTTTGGAGACCAGCCAGCTGGCGTGAAACTGCCTGGAGGGGGCGGGAAACAGATGTCTCTACTTTCTCCCCTCGCTAGCCAGCTCAGACACAAAAATGGCAGTACTCACGGAGGAGTCCATGTGGAGAGTAGGTCTGGAGGGCCAAACGGAAGATTCCAGCATCACACCCTCTTTCCTCTCTTGCTGGTGAAACATTTCTCTTCTACTCATTAACTCCTGCAGAGAAATGAAGCAAAGCCACTTTTATCCTCACCTCCTGCAGGCTAAGAATGTCATTTTTAAAAATTTAATTCATTGAATTATAGTTGACTTCAGTTCAGTTCACTGAATTCAGACACTCAGTCATGTCCGACTCTTTGCAACATCATGGACTGCAGCACGCCAGGCCTCCCTGTCCATCACCAACTCCCAGAGTTTACTCAAACTCACGTCCATTGCGTCAGTGATGCCACCCAACCATCTCATCCTCTGTTGACCCCTTCTCCTCCCGCCTTCAATCTTTCCCAGCATCAAGGTCTTTTCAAATGAGTCAATTCTTTGCATCAGGGAACCAAAGTATTGGAGTTTCAGCTTCAACATCAGTCCCTCCAATGAACATTCAGGACTGATCTCCTTTAGGATGGACAGGTTGGATCTCCTTGCAATCCAAGGGACTCTCAACAGTCTTCTCCAACACCACAGTTCAAAAGCATCAATTCTTTGGCACTCAGCTTTCTTTATAGTCTAACTCTCACATCCATATATGACCACTGGAAAAACCATAGCTTTGACTAGACAGACCTTTGTTGGCAAAGTAACGTCTCTGTTTTTTAATATGGTGTATAGGTTGGTCATAACTTTCCTTCTAAGGAGTAAGTGTCCTTTGATTTCATGTCTGCAGTCACCATCTAGAGTGATTTTGGAGCCCAAGAAAAATAAAGTCTGCCACTGTTTCCACTGTTTCCCCATCTATTTGCCATGAAGTAGTGGGACCAGATGCCATGATCTTAGTTTTCTGAATGTTGAGTTTTAAGCCAACTTTTTCACTCTCCTCTTTCACTTTCATCAAGAGGCTCTTTAGATCTTCTTTGCTTTCTTCCATAACGGTGGTATCATCTGCATATCTGAGGTTATTGATATTTCTCCTGGCAATCTTGATTCCAGATTGTGCTTCATCCAGCCCGGCATTTTGCATGAAGTACTCTGCATATAAGTTAAATAAGCAGGGTGACAACATGCAGCCTTGACATACTCTTTTTCCGATTTGGAACCAGTTGACTTACAATGTTGACTTACAATTTGTTTAATTTCTGCTGTATAGCAAAATGATTCAGTTATACAAGGAATGTCATTTCTGAACAATGTTTTCAATATTGAATTCCATGGATGATCCCCAAATGAGTCTATATATTGAGTTTTACCCACACTTTCTTGAGAACTTGAGAACTCAACCTCAAAAAGGGCAGCACAGTCTTAGCCCCTGCATCACACAGAGCTGAGTCCCTACGTATTTATGCTACAGGCTTTTTGGTTTCCCCACTGAGAAGATCGTCCTCCCAAATCTTTCTCAGGTGAGATTTCTTCCCCTGCAAGTTTGGTGTAAGATGCTTCAAAAATACTCATTTGTCAATGCCCAGGAAGACTCAGAAATAGAAAGATGGGTGGCATATTTACTGAACACCTATTAGGTGTCAGACAGTTAACTAGCTTAATCCTCGCAAGACTTATGAAGTAGTGTTATTTATCCCTAATTTACTTGCAAGAATTATGAAGTCATGTTATTTATCCCCGCTTTACAAATGAAGAAATAGACTCAGAAGAGTAACTCGTGCAAGGTCACACAGCCAGCAAGTCAGCAGAGCTGGGGTCAGAACTCTGGGATGGGTCTCCCCGTATTCTGTGTCCTTCCCACTAGACCAGATGCTTTCCAATCAAATGAGATGGCTCCAAAAAGAGTGAAGAGGTGAGATAAAAAGCCCAAAATAACAATAATGCCAGACACATACTATTTCCCATCTGCCCTGGTGCTCCAATTCACGTGAATAATCCCATTAAATCCTCAAAACCACCCTCACAAGGTATGTGCTGTTATCTCCATGTTGAAGTTGGACATTTGAGGAGCTGACTCAGGTGAGTCATCGCTCACCATCCAAACCACAGGAGGCCCAACTCTAAAGGCCAAGCTCTGCTTGAGAATTATAACTACAAATAATGGAATTTGATGCACAAAGCCTTAGGAAATGGTTGGAAAAGGAAGGACCCTCAGTGCATAGAAAATGCAACCTGTGCAGGGTAATCTTGCTGCTTTGCACAGAGTAAGAGTGGGAAGGGAAAACGAAGCAACAGTTGCTCAGGGAACCTTTGAGAAAGAACCTATTATCTCAGTTTTCAGGAAGACTAAAAGATGTTCATTGGAAGGACTGATGCTGAAGCTGAAGCTCCAATACTTTGGCCACCTGATGCAAAGAGCTGACTCATTGAAAAAGACCCTGATGTTGGGAAAGATTGAGGGCAGGAGAAGGGGATGACAGAGGATGAAATGGCTAGATAGCATCACCAACTTAAGTTTGAGCAAACTGCAAGAGATGGAGGACAGAGGAGCCTGGCGTGTTGCAGTCCAAGGGCTTGCAAAGAGTCGGACACAACTCAGCAACTGAACAACAGCAGCAAAAGGAGATTAGCTTATGTGCTCATCCTCAGCACTTCCAACTTCCGGGGCGGGATAATTTTTTTGTTGTCAGGGAATGTTCTGGGCCTGGAGGATGTTGAGCAGTACCGGTCGCTCCCTGCTAGATGCCAGGAGCAGCTCACCTGCCCAGTTGTGGCAATCAAAAATGTCTCCAGGCTTTTCAGATGCCATCTGGAGTGTCAAATCACACACCGCCCAGCTGAGAACCATTATTCCATCTCAGAATGAGGGTAAAGAGTCAGGGGGAAACTCGAGGTAGAGACTCTTTGTCTGGAACACCCAGAAATAAAACCTCTCAGCGGGAGGGCTGACCGTCAGAAACAAGGCAGAACCCAGGATGAGGAAAGCCACCAAAAGACGCTACAGTTTGGTGGAAGGGGCATGGCCTTCGGCATTGGACGGGCAGGATTCAAATCCAGGTGTGCCGCTCACTACAGTAGTGAAGAAACTGCTTCACCTCGAAGAGTTTCAGCGCCCGGGGCTGCCAAAGGAGCATGAAGCCATCTACCACACGTGACTTTTCAGGGATTCAGTGATTTGTCCCTATGTGATTTGGGCTCATTTCTGCTTTTCCCTCATTCCTAAGACCAGCAAAGCCAAGTTCTGCCAGCTGTCCTTCTCCCTGAGTACATCTCAGTCCCGTGAAGTCCTTTCTTGCCCTCTAAACAGCTGGCCAAAGATGAGTCACTCACAGAGGAGAGTGTATCTCAGAAGATAAAGATGGAAGAGCTTTCCAGGAAGAAAAAATAGCCCATGTTCAGAAGAAAGAGCAAAGAGCCGTAATGGACTACGGAGTAAGTGGGGAGGGCAAGTGGTCTGAGGGGCTCTGAAGCCTGCAGAATACAGCAAACCCAAGAGCTGAGGCTGAAAGAGCGATTGGAATCTGGTTTTGAGTGGTCAGGCTCTCATTGTTTATCTGCCAAACTCATCCTCATCCTCCAAGATCCAGTCCAAAGAATGAAAAGCAGAGCTAGTTATATGTGAATCTGAAGCATTCAAAATGCAGTCATCCCAAGAGCTGGAGTTAACAGGGAGTTTGCGATCAGCTTTTGAAAGATCAGATGCTCACATTATTTAAGTGACAAATTATTGTTGTTTTTCAATCGCTAAGTCGTGTCCAGCTCTTTGCAACCACATGGACCGCAGAACGCCAGGCTCCTCTGTCCTCCACTATCTCCTAGAGTTTGCTATACCCCACTGTCATCTCTCCCGAATGGAGTAGGTATCATGTCTCTTGTCTCCTGGCTCCCTTAGGATGTGAGAGTCGAATGTATTTTCCCTCTGTTGCTGACAGCCATGATACCTACTGCAGCTTTCCCAGGTCATCTACCTACTCTTTCTTTTCTCTGCCCTCACCATCTTCTAATGATACTCTCATCATACGGTGAGAGGTTATTTTTGTGTCTGTCTCCTCTAGCAGGAAATATGTCCCATGGTAAGAGGGGGCTGTGCCATTCATCTTCATATTCTGCGTGCCTAACAAAGCCTGTATGGCAGGCATTACCAGGGACCTACTCATTCTTCCCATCTTTCTTTCTAACAGAATCCCAATTTTTGAAAAGCATTCACCTCCCCAGGCTCCTCTGAAGCTCAGTTGCCATGTGACTTGGCTTGGACCAATGAGACCCAAGTCAAATTCTATGGGATGGTTTTCTAGAAAGAGCCATTGCTTTCTTGATAAAGGGTCCCAGCTGGCTGTTGGCCTATGGCCCTTCACTTTCAACTGCCCTTATCCTTTCTTCCCACCTGGAACTTCAGACTCTATACCATGAGGTGGAGCAACCATCTTGTGACAAAGAAGGTGAAAAAACAAAATCACACTGGGGAAAGCTTAGCAAGCGTCTGGAAGGATCTTGAGTCATCAAGGACTTCCTTGCACAGCTGCGACAGCCTGGGACTTTCCTCTTTAGGACTGGCTGTCAGATGTAAAAATCAAAGCCCAGTTTGGTTGATCTGGATTCTGTTGTGCTGTGCTAAGTCGTTTCAGTTGTGTCCAACTCTTTGTGATCCTCTGAACTATAGCCCACCAGGCTGCTGGATCCATGGGACTCTCCAGGCAAGAATACTGGCATGGGTTGCCATGCCCTCCTCCAGGGGATCTTCCCGACCCAGGGATCAAACCCACATCTCTTATGTCTCCTGCATTCGTAGGTGGGAAGCCAGGATTCTGCAACAGATGGCTAAATGCAATTCTACAGATTATATCCTGGCACATGTTTAGTGAATTCTGATGCTGAAACCAAATGGCCATATCTGTGCCTGCCCAGCCCAGGCCCCTTGGCCCCCACTGGACCAACAATGCTGGCTGCATGAGGGCACAGCTGTGATGGAATCCTTTTTCTTCTCGGGTTCAAAATTCTCAGCAATTCCCAATATCCTTAGTACGACAAGGACCCCCAGGCCTTTCTGCTCTGGAGCACCTGCCCTTCTTAGAAGAGGCTAAGTTTGGAGACCACTGCCCACTAGTTGATGTAAACTTGGGGGAAATCTGTCAGACTGTTGGGTGGGTATAAACACTGACTTTGAGATCAGTTGGACCATTTATTTTTTCTTTCTTTCAACACTTTTTGAGCAACTGGTCTGCCACTGTCAGAGAACTGGGGAAATGAGGAGAGAATATCAGGGGTGGGGGTGGGGCTTGAGCAAAAACATGCCGTTGTCCCAAGGAACGTACAGTCTAGTGGGAGAGACAGAGCTTCGTTGAATAACAGCACTGATGAATACTTAATAATTAAGGGAGGTAAGTAGCACTAGTGAATGCTGAAAAATAATACAAGGATCTGTTCTAACCTGTCTTGATGTTCAGGGAAGACTTCCTGGAAGAGGTGGCATTTTGGCTGACAGCACAGGTCACCTGGATTCAAATTTCAATCCTGTCATTTACTAGTTGACATATCCTGGGTGAATCATTTACTCCTTCTAGGCTGCTGTTTCCACAATGAAAACACAGGATTCATAGGATTTACCACTTTTATGTGTTAGGCTCAAAGGAAATGATGCTCATAGTGCCTGGCTCATAGGAAGCACTTCTTAGGAAGCTGCTGTTAAAAGTTTGTTTCAGTCCAAGCCCCCAGGCTGTTTCTGCCTGGGGCCAATGTGCTCAGCGTCGGT
This sequence comes from Oryx dammah, assembly GCF_014754425.2. Taxonomy (NCBI): domain Eukaryota; kingdom Metazoa; phylum Chordata; class Mammalia; order Artiodactyla; family Bovidae; genus Oryx; species Oryx dammah. Next base: position 3,686,039 of record NW_024070211.1, read on the forward strand.
GCTCACCATAGAGCAGACACTGTTGATCTCCGCCAGTTCAAACCTGAGGTCTCAGCTCAGGAAATCACGTGCTGCGGGAGGATGAGAAACAAGCTCAGGCCGAGGTGAAGGATAATCAAGTCCCCAGGGCTGACCCAGCAAGGTCTCCATCCCCCATCTCCTCTCGTCAGCCCCCGCCTTGGGGTCCCTGGGTACCTCAAGGCTTGACTGATGCCAGTCTGGGCAGAGGCACGGGGGGTATAGTGAAGACCAGTCCCAGTGCTACCTGGGGGAGATTCAGAGATGCTGGGCTGTGAGGGGCCATGAAGAGGAGAAGCACCTCCTCAAGCTTCAGCATCCCTTCCTTGGCACTCATCCCTAACGGCTGTGCACCAGGGCCACACATGCTGGAGAAGCTCAGGTAAACCCACCTCCCTACTTTGAGGGTCAATTCCCTCACCTGTGAAATAGGTAGTAAGGTGAAATTAGTGGTTCTCAAATTTTGCCGCATGTCAGAATCATCGAGGGGAAAATTAAAAAACCCAGACACCCAGCTGCACCCCAAACCAAGGTACAGTCAGAACCTTTGAATGGAACCCAGTATTTTTCAAGCTCCCCTGGGATTCTCTGGTGGAGTCAGGTTGAGATGCAGGGGGCTACACGGCATCCTTCCAGCTCTCACGTCCAGCTGTGTGACCTCAGAGAAGTGGGTTGAGACTTTTGTGTTTCCATTTGCTCATCAGTAAAGGGTAATAACAGCACATCCCTCTTGGAGGGGTTAGGAGGACTGAAAGGTTTCATTTCTTTACAGCACTGATAACAGTGATTGGGTGTCAAGTGAAGCCTCCAGCAGCACCAGCTGGGGGTGGTGGTTGCCCTTCTTGTTCTTAATCCCATTGTGATCATGATGGAGGCAGAGGAGAAGGAGGAAGAGGGAGGAGGAGGAAGACGGGACTCTGTGTCTGCTTCCTTCCCCACTATGCTCATGTCTGTCAGCAACAGAGGGAAAATACATTCGACTCTCACATCCTAAGGGAGCCAGGAGACAAGAGACATAGCATTTGAGGTTGTCCCATTAGGACAAGACTTCCCTGGTGGCTCAGATAGTAAGGCGTCTGCTCACAATGTGGGAGACCCAGGTTCGATCCCTGGGCTGGGAAGATCCCCTGGAGAAGGAAATGGCAACCCACTCCAGTTCTTGCCTAGAAAATCCCATGGACGGAGGAGCCGGGCCGGCTACAGTGCATGGGGTCACAAAGAGTCAGACACGACTGAGCGGCTTTACTTTCATGAGGACAAAGAATGGATGAACACAGAGTTGATCAGCGGGCCTTGGTGTTGCATTGCCCAGCATTTTTGGAGGACTGCTAGAAGGCGTCTTATTTTGTTAAGCTTAATTTTTAATATATTTTTCAAAAGATTTCTTAATGTTTCTTTTTAAATTTTTTTGGCCACTCATCATGTGAGATCTTAGTTCCCTGACCAGGGATCAAACCTGTACCCCCTGCACTGGAATCACAGTCTTCAACCGCTGGATGACCAGGGAAGTCCCTAGAAGAGCTCTTAGCACTTACTTCTAACTTCTCAATTTAATCAATGAAGATGCTGAGGCAGAGAGGTTAAGTAATCCACCCAAGGTCACACAGCCTTGGGCCTAGCCAGGCCTCAAAATCCAGGTGTTTTGTTCTTTTTTAATTTGGTCTAGAAGTCATGGAAAAGAAAATCACAACAGTCTATAGCCTCCTCTCAGAGGACAAAATCCGCCAGCCTTAATCAGTCCTTTTACTTTGGCAGGGACACCTTATCTCTTTCTTCTAAGCAGACACAGTGCCTGCAGCCGAATGAGCAATCTTGATAATTACTAATAATATTTTGCACTTGGAATTTTCCCCCAGCAGCAGCTGCTCTGAGAGCATCTACTCATTCAGCCACACAGTAGCAGCCAATCAACCAGTCTATAGGAGCTCAGGGAGCACCCGCTGCCAGCCTCTCAGGCTGCGCCGGACGCTTGGAGGACCCAGCAGCCTAGGAAACAGTTCCAGCACTCGGCAAGCTTGGGTGGGGAGCGGAAAGAACCCCCACCACGAGGCTGTCACTGACTGTCACCAGGCCTCTGCAACGTCAGTTTCCATCAGCATGGCCAGGAAAGTCAGATCCCATCCCAGGAACTTCCGTTTGATGTCTGGCTCTGTTTCTTTCATCTGAAGCCAAGACTGAAGTTCATGCGTGCCTGTGTGCTAAGTCGCTTCAGCCGTGTCTGACTCTGTGTGACCCCGTGGACTGTAGCCCGCCAGGCTGCCCTGTCCATGGGATTCTCCAGGCAAGAATACTGGAGTGGGTTGCCATGCCCTCCTCCAGGGGATCTTCCCAACCCAGGCATCGAACCTGCATCTCATGTCTCCTGCCCTGGCAGGTGGGTTCTTTACCTCTAAAACCACCAAAGTTCATAGGCCAAAGGTAACAAGCATTCATTCAAGAATAAGGCCAAACAGCACCTACCATACATAGAGGGTTACATGAGTTAAAGCGTGTGACGCTCTCGGAAAAAAAGGCGCACGTAGGAAAGCACCCCACAAATGCTAACCATTATGGATGCTGGTGTCTGTATCAGCAAGGATCTCACTCAAGAGTTGAATGGAATCCATTCATTCGTACCAGGAAGAAACTGTAATGAAGAGACCATATTTATGAGATGTGGGCAGGGTTAAGGAAAACCATGAAGGAAGGTAAGGGACCACAAGAGCAGTAAGCTACTGCTATTCCAGGGGACTTCCCTGGTGGTCCAGTGGCTAAGACTCAGAGCTCCCAGTGCAGGGGGGCCCGGGTTCCATCCCTAGTTGGGAAACTAGACCCCACATGCTGTAACAAAGATGGAGGCTCCTGAGTGCCGCAGCTAAGACCCTGCACATTAAAAAGAAAAAAGCTAACCATCCCAGACCTGGAAGGACAGGGGGAAAGGGTCAGAACTGGGGCCACAGAAGAGGACGCTCCACGGGGGAGCTATGGCCACAGAGAGGAGCAGCCACTAGGAGGCCTGCTGTAGCCAGACGCGAGGGTACTTGTCACAGGGTGGTATGGATGCTGCTGGCCTGGGGGCCACTCTCTGAGAACTTCTGGCCTGCACACGTGGCCTCCTAATCAGAGTTCATCTCCTCTGTGAGCCCTCCTCTGCTTCCATCTCCTGTGACCAGTCTGCACAGTCCGATACCAGCTTGAACCCACAACACTATCTCCTGTTCTGGATGGGATCCAGAAGGTCATCTGAGTTTCCCCACAGGACCGGAAGCTCCTAGCGGGCAAGAACCGTGAGCCTCAGTGCCTCCACCCCTTCAAACACCCTTCACCACCCTTCCCTGCTTCCTCGACCCTCAGCCCTCAGGGAAACCTGGCTGTATACACTTCCATGCCTGTCTGTGCTCAAACGCAGACTGCACAAGTGTGAGACTTTTCCCATTTTTGTAACCAAAAATTATCTCATAATAGATTATTATGTGCTACTAATATACAATGATTACTGTTTGTCTCTTACTTTTCCTTTCCTTTAATTTTATCTTTCCAGGAAAAAAACAATCTCTTTCTCATTCTTGATGAATCCTCTAGAAGCAACACTCTCGAGAATCTCCGATGGTTCTTCCCCGTCATGCCCTCCCCACTGAGTGACCCAGCTCATAGGTGAGTCTGGGGGAAGGAACTGGCAAGAGGAGCCCAGCACGTTCCTCTCCGCTCTCCCTCGGGAGTGAGCTGCCCACGAGCAGCCAGGTTCTGCTCCGTTCTTGCAGTTCCCACCGTGGCCCCAAGCTGCCTACAGCCGGGTGGGCGAGCCTGCCTATTCTGGCTGCACCAGAAGGCAGCCCACTTCCCTGCAGAGGGAGCCACGCTCTCCAATCTCAGCTTTATCTTTAGTAAAGGTGATGCTGGGGGGCTCCATCTGCCTTTCTCTTGTTCTACTTTCTCAGTTGGATCAGAATGTGGGTACAGACGCAGGGGCACTGTTTATTAGCTCCTCTTGGCATGCGTCCCTGGTGATGTATCTCAAGACCTGGCCCATGTTACACGGCCGATTCTGTTCGGATGCTTTCGGTGGCAAACAGACGGCCCGACTAAAAGTAGGTGGAACAATAAGGGGGCTGTTCTCTCACATGGGAAGAATTCTTCAGGCAGGTCTCTTTGCCAGCCTCCTGGTCTTGGATTCATTCCCGTCCACGAATGGTGGCCTGGCTCTGGGTCACTTTTCCCATCATGATGTGTTCTCCTATGGTGGAAAGGATGGGAGAAATTAGACCACTGGATTGCAATGTCTGTCGTGCTATTTCTTATCTGCGGGTCCTCAAGCAAGTGACCTAAACATTCTGACCCTCAGCCTCATCTTCTGTGAAATGAGGATAACAAGACCTTCCTTCTTAGAGTGCGGTGGGATGAAATTAAAGCATGGGGAGTGTCCAGGACATTCTTTGATCCCGAGCAGGACTCAATATCTGGTAGTTCTTGTCCCATTTTCTCTTCTATGACCTTCTCACATAAGGAGAGAAACTTGAATCAGTTCTTAGAAATATTTGATGTCTGCCTTATCTCTGTGTTTATTTTTCTCTAGAAGCAGAAAGATGTCTCATTTACATCTGCTTTCACGCAGGTCCCAGGCAGGGAACGGGGCTCCTCTCAAATGAGTTAGATATTCTTTTACAGATTTACCCTCTAGCAAAGTACCTTCTTGGGGCTAAAAGTGCTGTTTCCAGGCACCAAAGAGGGTTTTTCTCCCTCAAGGCCATCTGCCAACATACACATGCCAGGCACCCAACAGACAACCTGTTAGGACTGCCGCAACAAAATGCCACAGCCTGAGCAGTTTAAACAACAGAAATGTATTGTCTCACAGTTCTGGAGGTGAGAAGACCAAGATCAAGTGTCAGCAGGGTCGCATTCCCTCGGAATGAGCTAGGGGAGGGTCTGTTCCAGGCACCTCTCAAGCGTCTGGCAGCTCCTTGGCAACCGCGTGTCTCTGTGTCCACATCTCCCCTTTTTGCAAGGACTCTGGTCCTCTGGGATTACAGGTCCACTCTACTCCAATACGACCTGTTAGCATCTGCATCGACCCTATTTGAATACAAAGTCACATTCTGAAATACTAGGGGTTAGGGCTTCAATATACAAATTTGGGGGGATATAATTCACTCCATAACATACTCTATGCTTCAGCAATCATATCCCCCAAACACATCCCAGCCTTTCCCTTCTCCGTGGTCTTATTCACGGTTCTCTGAACCTGAGATGTCCCTTCCCTTCCATCTCTGTGGCCCTACTCAGATCACCTCCTCCAGGCAGCCTTCTTTCAATCTCTTTTTACTGTCACAGCATTTTTCAAAGTTGGCCCCACGCTTGATTTAACTGTGATGGGGCATCTTCAGTTCTGAATGGGTCTTCCTCCAGCTGGGTGATCTAGGACCTCCCACCTCCAGCATGGTCCCCGGACAAGTAGCACCAACATCACCAGGGGCTGGTTAGAAATGCAGACTCTCAGGCCCCAACCCGGACCTTCTGGGATTGAATAGGATCATCAGCTGTTTTACATGCATACTAACACATGAGAAACTCTGATCTAGCCCAGGACTTTACTGGAGTCTCAGTTCCCTCATCTGTAAAATGGGCAGAGTAAAGTTACCTGGCTTATAGGGCAGCAAGGGTATAACTGAGAATATGTGTGGTTGTGGCAGCCAAGAGGAGCTACCCCACGTCTGAGGTCAGGGGCGGTGGCCGGGAGGAGCAACCCCACGTCTAAGGAGTGTTGGCTGCATGGGCGCAGGAGGGCCTAGAGGAGCTACTCCATGTTCAAGGTCAGGAGGGGCTGCGGTGAGGAGATACCCCTCATCCAAGTAAGGAGCAGTGGCTGCGCTTTGCTGGAGTAGCCATGAAGAGATACCCCATGTCCAAGGTAAGAGAAACCCAAGTAAGACGGTAGGTGTTGCAAGAGGGCATCAGAGGGCAGACACACTGAAACCATAATCACAGAAAACTAGTCAATCTAATCACATGGACCACAGCCTTGTCTAACTCAATGAAACTAAGCCATGCCCTGTGGGGCCACCCAAGACGGGCGGGTCATGGTGGAGAGATCTGATAAAATGTGGTCCACTGGAGAAGGGAATGGTGGTCCACTGGAGAAGGGAATGGTGGTCCACTGGAAAAGGGAATGGCAAACCACTTCAGTATTCCTGCCTTGAGAACCCCATGAACAGTATGAAAAGGCAAAAAGATAGGACACTGAAAGACGAACCCCCCAGGTTGGTGGAGATCAGTGAAGAAGTAACTCCAGAAAGAATAAAGGGATGGAGGCAAAGCAAAAATAACACCCAGTTGTGGATGGGACTGGTGATGGAAGGAAGGTTCGATACTATAAAGAGCAGTATTGCATAGGAACCTGGAATGTCAGGTCCATGAATCAAGGCAAATTGGAAGTGGTCAAACAGGAGATGGCAAGAGTGAACGTCAACATTCTAGGAATCAGCGAACTAAAGTGGACTGGAATGGGTGAATTTAACTCAGATGACCATTATATCTACTACTGTGGGCAGGAATCCCTTAGAAGAAATGGAGTAGCCATCATGATCAACCAAAGAGTCTGAAATGCAGTACTTGGATGCAATCTCAAAAATGACAGAATGATCTCTGTTCATTTCCAAGGCAAACCATTCAATATCACAGTAATCCAAGTCTATGCCCCAACCAGTAACACTGAAGAAGCTGAAGTTGAATGGTTCTATGAAGACCTACAAGACCTTTTAGAACTAACACCCAAAAAAGATGTCATTTTCATTATAGGGGACTGGAATGCAAAAGTAGGAAGTCAAGAAACACCTGGAGTAACAGGCAAATTTGGCCTTGGAATACGGAATGAAGCAGGGCAAAAGCTAACAGAGTTTTGCCAAGAGAATGCACTGGTCATAGCAAACACCCTCTTCCAACAACACAAGAGAAGACTCTACACATGGACATCACCAGACGGTCAACACCGAAATCAGATTGATTATATTCTTTGCAGCCAAAGATGGAGAAGCACTATACAGTCAGCAAAAACAAGACCAGGAGCTGACTGTGGCTCAGATCATGAGCTCCTTATTGCCAAATTCAGACTGAAATTGAAGAAAGTAGGGAAAAACACTAGACCATTCAGGTATGACCTAAATCAAATTCCTTATGACTATACAGTGGAAGTGAGAAATAGGTTTAAGGGCCTAGATCTGATAGACAGAGTGCCTGATGAACTATGGATGGAGGTTCGTGACATTGTACAGGAGACAGGGATCAAGACCATCCCCATGGAAAAGAAATGCAAAAAGCAAAATGGCTGTCTGAGGAGGCCTTACAAATAGCTGTGAAAAGAAGGGAAGCAAAAAGCAAAGGAGAAAAGGAAAGATATACCCATTTGAAAGCAGAGTTCCAAAGAATAGCAAGGAGGGATAAGAAAGCCTTCCTCAGTGAGCAGTGCAAAGAAATAGAGGAAAACAACAGAATGGGAAAGACTAGAGATCTCTTTAAGAAAATTAGAGAATCCAAGGGAACATTTCATGCAAAGATGGGCTCAAGAAAGGACAGAAATGGTATGGACCTAACAGAAGCAGAAGATATTAAGAAGAGGTGGCAAGAATACACAGAACTGTACAAAAAAGATCTTCATGACCCAGATAATCACAATGGTGTGATCACTCACCTAGAGCCAGACATCCTGGAATGTGAAGTCAAGTGGGCCTTAGAAAGCAACATTATGAACAAAGCTAGTGGAGGTGATGGAATTCCAGTGGAGCTGTTTCAAATCCTGAAAGATGATGCTGTGAAAGTGCTTCACTTAATATGCCAGCCAATTTGGAAAACTCAGCAGTGGCCACAGGACTGGAAAAGGTCAGTATTCCTTCCAATTCTAAAGAAAGGCAATGCCAAAGAATGCTCAAACTACCGCACAGTTGCACTTATCTCACATGCTAGTAAAGTAATGCTCAAAATTCTCCAAGCCAGGCTTCAGCAATATGTGAACAGTGAAGTTTCAGATGTTCAAGCTGATTTTAGAAAAGGCAGAGGAACCAGAGATCAAATTGCCACCCTATTCTGGATCATGGAAAAAGCAAGAGAATTCCAGAAAAACATCTATTTCTGCTTTATTGACTATGCCAAAGCCTTTGACTGTGTGGATCATAATAAACTGTGGAAAATTTTGAAAGAGATGGGAATACCAGACCACCTGACCTGCCTCCTGAGATACCTATATGCAGGTCAGGAAGCAACAGTTAGAACTGGACATGGAACAACAGACTGATTCCAAATTGGGAAAGGAGTACATCAAGACTCTATACTGTCACCCTGCTTATTTAACTTCTATGGAGAGTACATCATGAGAAACGCTGGGCTGGAGGAAGCACAAGCTGGAATGAAGACTGCCGGGAGAAACATCAATAACCTCAGATATGCAGATGACACCACCCTTATGGCAGAAAGTGAAGAGGAACTAAAAAGCCTCTTGATGAAACTGAAAGAGGAGAGTGAAAAAGTTGGCTTAAAGCTCAACATTCAGAAAACAAAGATCATGGCATCCGGTCCCATCACTTCATGGGAAATAGACGGGGAAACAGTTTCAAACATTTTTGGGGGGAGCTCCCAAATCACTGCAGATGGTGACTGCAGCCATGAAATTAAAAGATGCTTACTCCTTGGAAGGAAAGTTATGACCAACCTATATAGCATATTCAAAAGCAGAGACATTACTTTGCCAACAAAGGTCCGTCTAGTCAAGGCTATGGTTTTTCCAGTGGTCATGTATGGATGTGAGAGTTGGACTGTGAAGAAAGCTGAGCACTGAAGAATTGATGCTTTTGAACTGTGGTGTTGGAGAAGACTCTTGAGAGTCCCTTGGACTGCAAGGAGATCCAACCAGTCCATTCTAAAGAGAGATCAGCCCTGGGTGTCCTTTGGAAGGAATGATGCTAAAGCTTAAACTCCAGTACTTTGGCCACCTCATGCGAAGAGCTGACTCATTGGAAAAAACTCTGATGCTGGGAGGGATTGGGGGCAGGAGGAAAAGGGGATGACAGAGGATGAGATGGCTGGATGGCACCACCAACTCAATGGACGTGAGTTTGAGTGAACTCTGGGAGTTGGTGATGGACAAGGAGGCCTGGTGTGCTGCGATTCATGGGGTTGCAAAGAGTCGGACACGACTGAGCGACTGAACTGAACTGACTGAACTGATAATCATTATTAATATTAGTATAAAGTCTTAAAGAGCACAGGTCAAGATTAAATAAAGGGGCATACATAAAGCTCTTGGAATAACCATGCTGTATGATCCAGCAAGTCCACTTCTAGGCACATATCCAGACCAAACCGGAATTCAAAAAGATGCAGGCGTCTCTGTGTTCACAGCAGCGCTGTTCACTGGAGCCAAGACATGGAGACGACCTAAGTGTCCATCAATGCATGCACAGCTGAAGACGCAGCACATACGTAAAATGGAATATTACTCAGCCATGAAAAGAAGAAAATAATGTTGTTTGCAGCCACATGAATGGACCTAGAGATTATAATACTAAGAGAAGTAAGTCAGAAGAGAAAGACAAATATCATATTATGTCACTTATACATAGAATCTAAAATATGGCACAAAAGAACTTATCTATGAAACAGAAAAACACAGACATGGAGAACAGATTTGTGGTTTCCAAGGGGCTGGAGAGGGATGGACTGGGAGGCTGGGGTTACCAGATGCAAGCTATTATATATAGAATGGATAAACAACAAGATCCTACTGTATAGCACAGGGAGCCACATTCAATACCCGGTAACAAACCACAATGGGAAGAAGATAAAAAGGAAGGTATGTGCTCAGCTGCTCAGTCATGTCCAGCTCTCTGGGACACCATGGACCGTAGCCCACCAGGCTTCTCTCTCCATTGGGATTCTGCAGGCAAGAATACTGGAGTGGAAAGAACGTATATTTATGTATAACTGAATCACTTTGCTGTAATTTATGCGATGTTGTAAATCAACTACACTTCAATAAAAAGTAAAATAGAAATAAAAAGAATGATCACGCCAAGCACTCAGTAAGGAACGGCTATTGCCCTTGCTATTGCCGCTAGTCTTTATGGCCCACCCCTCCCTTCCCACTCACTCACCTTGGGCCCGCGCCATGCTTAAATGAGCTCATCAGTGTTTAGTAAGAGGAATGCAGTGACTGAGCTAATAGGCCCATATGGAGAGGGAACCCTGAGCCTTGTGAGTCCTAATTGTGTGCACTCGCCAACACAAAGGCCCTCTACCCAGGCTGGTGTCTCTCAGCCAGCTGCCCCGTGCCCCAGTTCCACTCCCAGCCAGGAGCCCTGGACACACAGACACAGCAGCTTCCCAACCTGCACCTTGTACAGGAGCCATAGCAGAGAGACACAGCGGGGGGTGGGGGGATGGACCTGGACTCATCCCCGAGAGGGGCTGAGGTTGTGGAATGGGTTTTGGGAACACGAGACACTGAGTTCCTGCCAGAAAGGGAAGCAACAGGGTGTCAGGGCCACCTGCTATGTTCTGGGAACCCTCAGGACCCTTTCACATTCTCCATCCCATTTATTCCTTATAAGAATCCATAAGAAGTCATTATTTTCATTCCCATTTTATAGATGAGGAAACAGAGGCCCATAGAGATGAAAGTCACCAGGCTGGTTAATGATAAAGCTGAGATTCCTAGGATGGGTCTCTCTGATTTTAAACCCACTAACTGAGACATATGGGAGAGAAAGCGAAATGGGAAGACAGGCAAAAACTCATCCTGCCTCCCAGAACAAAGCCTGGCACCCAGAAGCAGGTGTGTTTGAGTTAGGGAGAATCTTGGAGAGGGCCAGCCCTCCCCTGGCCATTTCCTCCCCCCTCCCACAAGAGGCTGGGGGTGGGTTTCATATGAGCGAGTAAAGCAGCATGTATTCACAGAACCCTGTGCTGGGTGTCCTTGCAGAACACGCATCTGTTCTCTCTGCAGCTGCATGAGTCCTTGGGCCATTATTATCCCTGTCTGCTGCCATTCCAAATCTTCGAGGGAATTAGATGAGGAACACAGTTTCCCCAAAATTTTATCACTCCCATTTTACAGATGAGGAACTGAGGCTCAGAGTAGGAGGGGACTAACCTAAGGTCTCAAAGCTAGTGACTCCTCAGAGCCAGGGTTTAAGTTCAGCCCTGTGCAACCCCCCAGACCTGCGGCTTCTGCCACTTCCCTACTTGAGGGAATTTAGGAAGGGATCGACTCCAAGGCAGGGGGAGAAGAGATGGAGGCCGCCCTCCCCTGCCCCTGTGGTCACAGCACAGCTCATCCCCGGAGGTGGGGCTTGAGTTCATCTTCCAAAGCAGAGCAGGCACCAGGCTTAGGACACGGCGAGGCAGACAGGGATCCAGTCCACAGAGCCCTGCTTGGAGGGAGCTTCAGACACTGCCTCACCACTGCCCAAGGTGGAATGTTCTGCAGGGATCTCTGACCTTCCTGGGCCCAGGTCCAGCCCACCCAGCCTTGCTTGCCTTTGCCCTGCCGCCCTCACTGTCCACAACTCTCTTTCTGATGCCTCCTTGGTAAGCCCTGTGTCTAAAGCTGCGCTTGTCTGATGATTTGATGATTGCCACATCCTTTACCATCTGTCCAGGACTTGCCTGGTGGCTCAGTGGTAAAAAGTCTGCCACCCAATGTAGGAGACACAGGTTCCATCTTTCAGTTGGAAAGATCCCCTGGAGTAGGAAATGGCACCCCACTCAAGTATTCTTGCCTGGAAGATTCCACGGGCAGAGGAGCCTGGCGGTTTCAGTCCACAGGGGTCACAAAGAGTCAGGCACGACTGAGCATTCGAGCACGTGAAAAATAATAGCCACAACATTTCAGCCACAGGGCGCTCAGTATTCGTATTGGTGTCCATAGAGATAAGCACACAGTAACTAAAAATAAAATTTGCCATTCGTATTTGTTACTGTTCAATCGCTCAATCATGTCTGACTCTTTGCGACCCCACGGACTGCAGTACACCAGGCTTCCCTGTCCTTCACTATCTCCTGGAGCTTGCTCAAACTCATGTCCATCACGTTGGTGATGCCATCCAACCATCTCATCCTCTGCATCCCCTTCTCTTCCTGCCTTCAATCTTTCCCAGCATCAGTGTCTTTTCCAAAGAGTCAGCTCTTCACATCAGGTGGCCAAAGTATTGGAGTTTCAGCTTCAGCATCAGTCCTTCCAATAAATATTCATGGTTGATTTTCTTTAGGACTGACTGTTTTGATCTCCTTACAGTCCAAGGGACTTTCAAGGAGTCTTCTCCAGCAACACAATTCAGAAGCATCAATTCTTCTGCATTTGTCTTCTTTATGGTCCAGCTCTTACAACCTTATATGACTCCTTGAAAAACCAAAGCTTTGACTATATGGACCTTTGTTGGCAAAGTGATAGCTCTGCTTTTTAATATGCTATCTAGGCTTGTCAAAGCAGCTATACTCTAGTAAAAATTTATTTAAAAAGAAGAAATCCACTGGCTCACTTAAGCAATGAAGTGCTTTGGGAAGATGTGTGAAAGCTTACAAATCGAAGGGAAAATTGGAATAAACACACAAACCAAGTCTCAGGAAGAACAAGAAACCAAAAATCCAGCAAGCAGGAAACCAAACCATAATCCCTGCAGGCCCCATGGGTGAATTGTGTTTGCCCTGTCGTCATGACTTCTCTTTAGACGCAAATTCTGGGAGCAGCCCTGGGTCCTGGGCTAGGTGATGGGCAGGACACCTTGATTGACAGTCCAAACATTCCTGCCTCTGGTGGAGGAGGTGGGGCTCACAAAAGGAGCACCAGCGTTTACTTATCATAAGAAGGAAGGATGGGAAGGGATGGGACTGGCAAGCAAAACACAAGCTTCCCATGCCATCAGCCTCTGGATGTTGAGGGCTTCATCATTTTCACACTCAAAGCAGTTCTGTCACTATCAAGCTGTAAAGTGAGATCGTTCCAGAATGGATGTCCTCAAATAACTAGCTAGACTGAGAAGGGGAGTGAGAAGAGACTTTCCTGGGAATATGTTGGTTTTCAAATGTCTCTGTCCCCAGATAACTGCCAAGTTGTTTGGTGGGGACCAGGAAGAATTCTCAAGTTTCCTACTCACTCATCCTCAAAGCCTCTGGGATGCTTGCTTCCAACAATAGACACATGGTCCCCCTCTATCCGCATGCCCTTTTGCAGATGTGGTTTTGCACTTCCTCCCACCAAGATGTGGAATCTACTTCTCCCGTCCCCTTGAATCTGAGCTGGCCATATGACTTGATGCCGCTAGTAAATCAAATGCAGTGGGTATGAGGCTCTATGATTTCTCCATCTAAATCTTAAGAGGCTACACAATTTTTTGTTCCCAGTACCTGGTACCTTTTATGGATTGAATAGCATCCCCTCAAAATTCACATGTTGAAACCCTAACTCCCATTGTCCAGCCCAGGTTGTAAATGCCACCGATGTGATGTCAACTACAAAATACATCTAGAACCTGCCCACTTCTGCCAGACCTATTGCCATCACCTTAATTCAAGTCAGCCCCATCTCCTGCTTGGTGTATTTGTTAGATGTTGGTATGATAATGCCACATAACAAGCAACCCCCTCCAAATCTCAGTGACTTGCCACAACATTTCTTGAGGATAGGTGTATGGGTCATTTGGGAGACCACTTCTTTGGGCTACAGGTCAGTTCTGGTTTTCTCTCTAGGTTTCCTTATTTTTCATGGACCAGTAGCTACCCAGAGCATTTTCTTCTCAAGGCAGGTGATGCATAAGAGTAGAAGCCAAACAGTACAGCTGCTTGAAAAGCCCTTGTTTGCATTATATCTGCTAACACTCTATTAGTTAAAGCAAATTATATAGTTAAGGCCCAAGACGATAGGGGAGAAACCTATGTTCCTCCCATAGAAAGGAAACCATGGCAAGGGCCAGGAAGGGAGAAAGATTTGGAGGCAAATGACAGTCTACCACACCTAAGCTACTCTTATAGCCTCTGTAACGGGCATCCTTCCCAAACCATTGGAAGAACCGCCTTTCACAAGGACTTGCTGATTAACGTGCTCATCTGTTTACAGCCCACTGGTGGCTTCCTATTGCTCATAGGGGATGGGAAGGGTGGGCCCTAATCCAGCATGATTGGTGTCCTTATAAGAAAAATGTAGAAGGAAAGTTATTTAAGACACAGAGAGAATACAGCCAACTACAAGCCAAGGAGAGACCAAAGACAAAACCAACCCCTGTCCAACACCTTGATCTTGGGCTTCTAGCCTCCAGAATTGAGAAAATAAATTTCTGTTGTTTAAGCCACCCAGCCTGTGATGGTATGGCTGGTATGTGCCATACTTTGTGATGGGAACCTAAGCAAACGAATACATTCCCGGTATGTGCCTTCATAGCATGAATCACAATGGTAGCGATATGTTATGGTGTGATTTCTTTTTCTTTTCCATTAGAGTTCATTACAGGATATTGAATATAGGTGCCTGTGCTATACAGTAGGACCTTGCTATTTATCCATTCGATATATAGTAGTTTTCATCTGCTAGTCCCAAACTTCCAATCCAATCTTCCCGTACCCACCATCCCCCTTTTTGGCAATCACAAACCTGCTCTCTATGCCTGTGAGTCTGTTTCTGATTTTGTAGATAGGTTCGTTTGTGCCATATTTTAGATTCCACAAATAAGGGATATCATATGGTATCTCTTTCTCCTTCTCACTTACTTCTGTTAGTAAGTTCTCTTGAGTTCTATCCATGTGGCTGCGAAGTATGTGTGTGTGTGTGCGTGTGTGTGCGTGTGTGTGCGCGTGTGTGCGTGTGTGTGTGCTCAGTCGTGTCCTACTCTGTGCAACCCCATGGACTGTAGCCCACCAGGTTCATCTGTCCATGGGATTTTCCAGGCAAGAATACCAGAGGGGTTGCTACTTCCTACTCCAAGGCGTCTTCCCCACCCAGGGAGCAGACCTGTGTCTCTTGCATCTCCTGCACTGACAGGCAGAGTCTTTACCACTAGCGCCGCCTGCATCCGTGTGGCTGCAAAAGGCACTATTTCATTTTTCACGGCTGAGTGATGTTCCGTCGTGTATACGTATCACGTCCTCTTCACCCATTCATCTGCCAGTGGACGTTAGGCTGTCTCCATGTCTCGGCTATTGTGAATAGTGCTGCTGTGAACATGAGGATGTGTGCACCTTTTTGAATTCTAGTTTTGTCTGGATGTATGCCTAGAAATGGGATTGCTGGATCACATGGCAACTCTATTTTTAGTTATATAAGGAGCTTTCATACTGTTCTCCATAGCGGCTGCACCAATTTACATTCCCACCGACGGTTCAGAAGGGTTGCCTCCTCTGAACGTGTGGTATAATTTCTTATGTGCCTGCGCCTCCCACTAGACTGTAACTGTGCCGCCATACAGGGACCATGTTCTCTCATCTGCAGTTCCATCCGCAGAAGCTAGCCTGGTACTGGATACAGTGCAGGTGCTCAAAAAATGATTTGCATGAACGAACGAACCGACGAGCCTCATCTCAGGTGACAGAGCAGGGAGAGAGTTGGCAGGCTCTCCGAAGGGGGAGAGGGAACCCTTCTGAACCGCCAGTGGGACTGTAAACTGGAGCAGCCGCTATGGAGAACAGTCTGGACGTTCCCTATAAAACTAAAAGTAGAGTCGCCGTCCGATCCAGCAATCCCGTTTCTAGTGCAGACCCCTTGACACATCAACCCCTCCCTCGTTCCTTACAACCCTCCCGATGTAGAGCGGTTCCACTGTGAGACTTGCAATCTGATTTACTCCCGAGTGACATCATAGTCATCACCATGGCAACACCCAGCGATGCTTGTCTGCCAGACAAAGTCTCTTCCGTCAGGAAAGGGCAAATGGGCACCAGGCTGGGAAGGAGTCATTTGCGAGGTACGCGCGTCAGCCTCAGAGCCCTGCGCTGGCAGCCAGGACGTGCGGGAGCTGTGTCTAACAGCGCAGGTGTCCCTACGGAGGGCAGCCAGGACCATCTTCCCTGCCGCTAAAGAGCTCTCTTTGAGACAGGCCAGCCAGCCAGAAGTAACATTGTGTGGGTGGAGGCCAGGTTTAGCTCAGGCGTGTCTGGCTGACTTACCTGCAGCATCTGCCCTTCGTCCCCAAAACACGTGCACAAAGACCAAAGCAACTGCCTTCCCGTCTGCCCGTTGCTCTTTCCCTTCCTGATTTCTTACAGCCCCTGCCGCCCACCTTACCCCCCTGCCCCACTTTCTGCCTTTTATTATTTTTTTTTCGGTCGGCTTGTACCAAGGACCTGCTGTGTGTTAGTCCGAATCTTAAACAGATGTGGCATGTTCACCAGTGTCCAGAGGGGTCTTTCCTTTATAGATAAAGGAATTAAGTTCCATCTTTTTCAGTGGCGCTAGTGGTAAAGAACCTGCCTGCCAATGCGGGAGACATAAGAGACATAGGCTCCCTCCCCGGGTCGGGAAGATCCCCTGGAGGAGGAAATGGCAACCCACTCCAGTGTTCTTGCCTGGAGAATCCCATGGGCAGAGGAGCCTGGCGGGCTCCAGCCACACAGTCGCAGAGTCGGACACGACCGAAGTGACTCAGCACACACACTTGCCCTTTTGGGGGAGCTCTGCGGCTGTCCCTCGGGGGTGGACATCGAAACACATTGGTGGTATCATGAGTGAGATCTTGGGATGTGCCTTCTTGCAGCAACAGGGTTGATAAAGTGTCACTGGGTGAAGCGAAAGTACGACTAGCAATGCTTCGAATAGTTGAGGGTCAAATGGGATTTTGTGGTTCAGTCTGGAAATCCCTCATCTTACCTACACAAACAGATTCCAGATGCCCAGCTTTTAGATACTGTCTTCTTGGAGGCTGAGAACTGTATCTAGTGGACACTCATTTCTCCTCCCTGGGCTTCTCTGAGATACTCATACCTCCGTAATCCCCCAAAGCAAAGGGGTCAAAACTTTAGAACATCTCACAGTTTTGTCCAGTGCTTACCCTGCAGGCAGGGCTACCTAGCATGAGCCAACACAGTCAACATAGGCATGCATCCGAGGGATGAGGGCTCCCGCCCTGGCCCTCCACTGCCTGGCTGGCTGATCTTGACCCAAGTGCCCTGCCTCAGTGTTTTCATCGGTAAAATGGGGACAACACCTGCTACGTTACAGGATCATAGCGGATGTACACATGTAGGTATAGCATCACCTACAAAGAGTCTGGCATATAGGACACAGAAAAAAATCCCAGCTATTACAGCAGCTTCTGCAGGAGGGCAGAGCTGGCCTTACAGCCACCCCACCGGCAGAAATGTCAACAGAGACAGCAAGATGTTGAGAGATGCCTCCTGAGCTGGTGCGGATGGAGAAGCAGTGACAATCTGCCTGAAGAAAAACCTCAGCAAGCGGCCCAGGAAGCGGAAGTCCAACCATGACAATGTTGCCCAGACTCTGCAAGATGCTTCCTCATCGCTGATGCTCCTGAGGGAGTAGCCACAGCTGAGCTCATTCCTTTCCCATTGATTTGCAGCATCTGCCCCAGACTTCAGTGGCGGTGGGAAAAGTAAGGATTTTATGGGCAAGCCTTTAGGCTGCCAACCTTCGATAATCACCGGGTCCTTTCAGAAATTAGATTTTCCAAATGGCCTCTGCAAGGGCACTGACAGCTTTGGTGTGCAGGGAACAGCACTGGCCCCTGAGCTCCTTCAGGGCCAGGCTCTTCGGTCTGCAGAGTCCCCACACACAGGAGGGCATGGTGACGGCAGGCGCTAATGAAATTGGCTGGATAGATGCGTGGAGGCGTATATGGAGTGCTGTCGACTGAAATAAAGATTGTGTCCTTCTGGCTGGAGAACTCCAGAAGCTCAAGAAGATCTGAGGCTGAGAAAGCAGTGGGGTTCAGGCTCTGGGAAAAGCTAGGAGGACCACAAAAGTGGTTAAGCTCCTAATGACCTTGAGACCCAGGGTAAATCATTCCTTGTAGATGTGCAAAGCGTATTTCATAGAGGGAGGGCCTGTGGGCTTGGGGGCCAGTCCAGTCCAGACTCTCTTCCTGTGGATGAGGGCATGGGCCTCAGTTTCCCCTCCAGGGGAAGGCATCATCATGGCACCTCCTTTTCCGGTTCTTGGAAAGTTTTCATTGAGATAACGCTAACCAAGTGGTCTGCATAGAACCAGACACATATACATGTGCAATACACTTGTTCATGTTATTTTGTGTGTGTCTGCATGTTTTTATGCCCATGAGAACAAGACCCAGTTCCCCCTCAGCCAGTCTCTCCCATCAGGAAGCTTCCATAAGCCTCTTATCCTTCTCCATCAGAGGGCAGACAGACTGAAAACCACAATCACAGAAAACTAACCAATCTGATCACATGGACCACAGCCGTGTCTAACTCAATGAAACTATGAGACATGCCGTGTAGGGCCACCCAAGACAGACCGGTCATGGTGGAGAGTTCTGACAAAACATGGTCCACTGGAGAAGGGAATGGCAAACCACTTCAGTATTCTTGCCTTGAGAACCCCATGAACAGTATGAAAAGGCAAAAAGATAGGACACTGAAAGATGAACTCCCCAGGTTAGTAGGTGCTCAATATGTTACTGGAGATCAGTGGAGAAATAACTCCAGAAAGAATGAAGGGATGGAGCCAAAGTAAAAACAACACCCAGTTGTGGATGTGACTGGTGATGGAAGTAAAATCCAATGTTGTAAAGAGCAATATTGCATAGGTACCTGGAATGTCAGGCTCCATGAAACAAGGAAAATTGGAAGTGGTCAAATAGGAGATGGTAAGAGTGAAGATCAACATTTTAGGAATCAGCGAACTAAAATAGACTGGAATGGGTGAATTTAACTCAGTTCAGTTCAGTCGCTCAGTCGTGTCCAACTCTTTGTGACCCCATGAACTGCAGCACGCCAGGCCTCCCTGTCCATCACCAACTCCCAGAGCTTACCCAAACCCATGTCCATTCAGTCGATGATGCCATCCAACCATCTCATCCTCTGTCGTCCCCTTCTCCGCCTGCCCTCAGTCTTTCATGGTCCTTTCAAATCAGTCAGCTTTTCTCATCAGGTGGCCAAAATATTGGAGTTTCAGCTTCAACATCAGTCTCTCCAATGAACACCCAGGACTGATCTCCTTTAGGATGGACTGGTTGGATCTCCTTGCTGTCCAAGGGACTCTCAAGAGTCTTCTCCAACACCACAGTTCAAAAGCATCAATTCTTCGGCATTCAGCTTTCTTTACAGTCCGACTTTCACATCCATAGATGACTACTGGAAAAACTATAGCCTTGACTAGACAGACCTTTGTTGGCAAAGTAATGTCTTTGCTTTTTAATATGCAGATGACCATTATATCTACTACTGTGGGCCAGAATCCTTTAGAAGAAATGGAATAGCCATCATAGTCAACAAAAGAGTCTGAAATGCAATACTTGGATGCAATCTCAAAAACAACAGAATGATCTCTGTTTGTTTCCAAGGCAGATGTTTATAACATAAGACACCAGTATTAATAATGTCTGAGACAGAGGGACCTCAAGCAGGGAGCAGATACAGAGGGAGATGAGATTTATCTTCATTTAGTTGCATCATTTCCCAATTCCTCCCTTCCCCACTGCAGTGAAGACCAGGAGGCCAAGTGATGCCTCCCCCTCCTTCACCCCAGACTGCAGACAGACCCCCAACTCGTCTCCTTACTTGCAGTATATCCTTGGGTGATTTCTTTCCCTTCTTTGAGGCTTGGTTTTCTCATCTTTAGAAATGTAAATAACAATAGTTTCTTTACATAACAATTGTTTCCAGGATTAAATGAATGTATATACTTTTGAGAGCCTGATCTAGGTGATGCTCCAAAAGACATCTGTTCTCACCTTTACCTAAAGAAGCAGCAGGAAATAAATCAGAATCTGGACCAAGGCACAGGGAAGATACTGGGCTGGTGCCTCTTGGGCTCTCTTGAAGGATGAGGCAGAGATGCTACAGACCAGAAGGAGGAAGAGTCTGCCTAGGGATAAAAGTCACCCTGTGTTCCAGATGCAATGGATATGAATTTGAGGACACTCCAGGAGATAGTGAAGAACAGGGAAGCTGGGTGTGCTGCAGTCCATGGGGCTGCAAAGAGTTGGACACGACTTAGCTACTGAACAATAACAATGTTTCAGAAGCTGAGGGAAGCTTTGGGAGGGTAGGGAATATTACTACAACGAAAGACATCCCCCACATATATCAAGCTGAAGGAAGGAAGACACAGAGAGCCACCATGGAATCTCGAAAGGGCACAGCTGGACTTAGAAATCTGAACGGGAATTTTGCCATTACTCACTGCAGCAAGGTGAGTAACAGGTGGGAGACAGCGGAGGGCAAGGGTGGGGTTGGTTAGAGCTGCATGAACGTGATCAGGATGCTTGAACCCAGGTGGTGGTAGCGGGGAAGGGAGACAGGGAACAGATTTGGAAAACAGGTTCAGAATATTTCTCGAGCACTTTTTTCACGTCCTCTGATCTCACCACGTCTGCGTGGAGCCGTCCTTGCAGATCCTCCTCGGCCGCTCTGTGATCATTTCATAGCGGATCAGATCGCATCACCCCCTGCTTTAAGGCTTCTTGACGGCTTCTAATTGCCCTTGAGGTTAAAGCCAGAGTCTTCAGCCCGGTCTGCAGGTCCTCTCTGTTCTCTGCCTCCGCTCCCCCTCTTCCTCCTCTTCCAGGTTAACACCTATTCAGGTCTCAACTCAAGTAGACTTCCTGACCTCCAGGGTGTGGTTAAATTCTCCTGTGTCGGGCAAGCACCACATCACTCTCTCGGTGGCCTTTGTTGCAACTGTTCTTTCACAATCATGAGTAGCTCCCTCTTCCACTAAAATATAAGCTCCACGAGGGTCAGCCCTGTGTGCATGTTCACTCCCTCCATGCACCCCCAGTAGTTGGCCCAGAGCGTGCTCAGTAAACATGGGTTGAACCAAGGAGCGAAGGAATGAGCGTGTGCTGTCACCAGCACCATGCCGGGCTCTTAGGGAGACGTTCATAGGCAGGGACCGTTCAGGAGCAGAGCGCCAGCCCCGAGGAGGGAGCTGTCCTCCTGAATCCTGTCCCTGCTCCCTGCTCCTCCTCCCCAGGGCCCACAGCCCCAGAGCTGCTCAGAGGATGACATTCCCTTGGCAACGTGGCCACCAGCCTCGCATGATGAGATGCTTTAGCCGGACCTCGCTGGCTGAGCCCAGCCTCAGAGAAGCTAAGGCAGATGCCATGGCAACCTAGCTCCCAGGAGACCCTGGACTGCTCTTTGGGGATGCCAAATCGGGCCTCTCTGTTCTCTGAGGACTGAGCCCAAGGTCCAACCTGAAAGAGACAAAGTCTTTGAGGGAGGAAAAACCACGATCAAGCTGGCCAGAGATGCGTCACTGCGATCAGCTGTCTCAGAGTTCAGGGGAGCCATGGATCAATTAGTCCCAGCTAGAGGCCTGACCGCATGTCTGTGGTGTGATTGTCATCATGAGGACAAGGCTCCTCGGTGGGGAGGAGGAGTCACCGTTAAAGCAGGTGATGGAGGAAGGGGAGGGCGGGACGAACGGAGAGAGAAACATGGAAGCATATGGACTACCATGTGTGCAATGGAGAGCCAGTGAGGATTTGCTGTACGCCCCGGGGAGCGCAAACCAGGGCTCTGCCACAACCTTGAGGGGTGGGAAGGAGGAGCGGGCAGGAGAGAGGCTTAAGACAGAGGGGACACGTGTAGACTGTGACCGCTTCATGTTGAAGCATGGCAGGGGCCAACACAGTATTGTGAAACAATTTCCCTTCAATTAAAAATAAATAAGATTGGGGCAGGATGCAGGAGAAGGTCATGAAAAGTTCTCGTGCAGGGCAGGGAGAGCCAGCATGGCGCTGAGCAAACAGGTGAGCATCCTGGCTTCAGGTCTTGGCTCTGCCTCCTAAATGCCTCCACTTCTCTGAGTCCCTGCGTCCTCACTTACAAAGCAGGAATCATAATAAAGACTTACCTTGCAGGGCTATTGTGAGGACCAGGTCTGCTGAGAGACGGAAGTTCCCTGGGACACAGAGAACACACGCTAAATCACAGCTGTCTTCGTTAGCGTCCCTGTGGACACCGTAAACAGTGATGTGCTCTCAGTGGGTATTCAGTGAACTGGGCTGGCAGCCTGTCGAGAGTGACCTGCCAAGGTCCTGATTCTGACACAGGGGCTGAGACCAAGGTGGGGACAGTCCTTGACCGCGGAGTCCTTGGTCTACCTGATCTCACCTGTCTTCACCGCCGCCTGGGGCAGGGATCACTGCTCCTACTTCCAGACAGGGATTTCCAGGTCCAGAGAGCTATGTAATTTGCCCAAGTCCCATCATGGAATGAGTTTGTGGATTCTCACAAATGAAGCTGAGAAGGAACAGCAGCAGCCGCTAGCCCCGCGGGACACAGAAGACCACTGGGGGCGCCTCTGGGCCCCTTCCTCCAACCCCTTCCCACCCCAAACAGAAGCGCTCCTTGAGAAAAGGGAGTGCTCCGACACTGTTGGTGGGGATGCAAGTCGGTGCAGCCACTGTGAAGAACAGTATGGAGATTCTTCAAAAAACTAAAAATAGAGTTGCCATGTCATCCAGCAATCCCACTCCCGGGCATATATCCAGACAAAAGGACCATTCAGAAAGATACATGCACCCCATATGTTCATAGCAGCACCATTCCCTGTAGAGAAGACGTGGAAGCAGCCTGAATGCCCATGAAAGGGCAAAGAAGGTGTCACACACACACACATGGGAATATTACTCAGCCAAGAAAAGAACAAAGTCATGCCAGTTTCAGCCACATGGATGGACCTGGAGACTATCACACTAAGTGAAGTAAGCCAGAAAGAGAAAGACAGCATGTTACTTGTTTGTGGACTCTGAGAAGTGTCACAAACAAACTTACCGATGACCCTACGCACAGAGAACAGACCTGTGCTCGGCCCGGAGCAGCAGAGGAGAAGAATGGGCCGGAGTCTGCGACTGGCAGATGCAAGCTATTGTACATAAAGTGGCTAAACAACAAGGTCCTGCTGTATGGCACAGGGGACTAGAAATATATTCAACACAGGGCGACCCTGGTGGCTCAGATGGTAAAGAAGCTGCCTGCAGTGTGGGAGACCTGGGTTCGATCCCTGGATTGGGAAGATCCCCTGGAGGAGGAACTGGCAACCCACTCCAGTATTCTTGCCCGGAGAATCTCATGGACAGAGGAGCCTGATGGGCTACAGTCCACGGAGTTGCAAAGAGCTGGACGTGACTGAGCAACTAACACACACACACACACACACACACACACACACACACCTTATAATAAACCATAACGGAAAAGAGTATGAAAAAGAATTTATATATCTGGCATATATATCTGAATCACTTTGCCATCCAGGAGAATAACACAACATTGTAAATCAACTATACTTCAATAAAATAAACTTTAAAAAAAAAGAAAGAAACGCTTCTTAATAAGGAAGAAGACTAGAAATTGTTTTATCTGGACCACGCTCCTAGCTGGACCTGGACCCTGGGTACCTTTGCCAACGTGGACTGTTCTGTCTGATTCCATAGCAGGGATTCGGGAACCGGAGCAGACAGGCACTCACCTTGGGGATGTCTGGGGCATCCAGGAGTTAAGTAGGTGAATGGGTATCCCTTGGTTCTTAAGCATCATGCCCTCCTTTTGCACCTTGAAATAGCAGGTTCAGTATAGGCCAGAAACTTCCTGCAGAAGCCAGTTTAAATTCATGCTTTTCGCTTATGTTACACTGGCCAGTTAACACCTGCAGAAGACAGGAGCGATGCACAGGTTGTGAGAGATGATTCTGCTTATGCCTTTTTCAGAAATAAGTCATTTTGTTTCGTGAAGGCCCTTGGCCTCTGGAAGAGCCAGCTTTCAAAGGGCATGCTCAGCTTGACTCCCTGTTAGAGGATGCACCTCGGGTTGGAATACAGATGCAATTAATAAATCCAGATGGCACTGAATTTACCACGGAGAGTCAAGTGCCATCAAGAAGGTGAGCAACCAACAAGTGTCGTTAACAGAAATATACAAAACCCACAGGCATGGGGCGCCACCAACTGGGTGGGACCTTAGAACCCCGCAGAGCCCCTTCCCTTAAATGTTTCTGGAAGTCTCGGGGGAGGCGTAGTCCAGCATACTTCCTGCGAAACCATTTGTGGTCACCCGAGGGCTGGATGCAGTTTCTGTGGGTGCTTGAAACGCTGTCCTTGAGAGCACTGTGGTCCTGTGGGCCCCATACTTAAGCCTCAAGATACCCAAATAGCCTTCCTCCTTCCTGTCTTTACTGTGTGGGAGCCATGCTGGGGTTCGTTCCAACTGGGGAGGATTTATTCATGGAAGGACCATTTACTGAGCACCTGCTATGTGCCAGAAGATTCACTGGGGAATAAACGTGGCGTGGTATTTGTTCTTTGTGGAATTCATGGTCTAGCAGCTGAGGATAAACACATGAACAGACAAAACGTTGCAAGGAGAGCTACTAAAGAAGTCAACAGGATGCCGTTCAAGGATACAGACTCATCGGAGGTTGTACTTTGGGATCAGTAATCACAGAGCACCTCTCTGAGGAGGTGACATTTATGCTGAGACCTGAGAGCCATCCTGCCCAAAATGAGGGATGGTGCATTCCAGGCGGAGGGAACAAGGTGGGGTGAGGCCTGAGGGCTGAGCCCAAGGAATTGAGAAGAGGAGAAATGGGTAAGACACTGGTTGAAGAGAGAGAGGTAGGGGTGAGATTAGAGATGGAGGCTGGGGCAGGCCATTCAAGACCAAAATGAGGTGTTTGGATTTTATTTTGAGCATGATGCAATCCCCAGAGGGTTTTAAGCAAGGCAGGGATGTGAGTTAATTTATATTTTTAAAATGTCATCCTGTTGCGCAAAGCAAGGAAGGAGGCAGACAGCAGTGAGGAGACTGATGCAGAGTCTGTGGGAATGGCCAGGGGAGGGGGCTGGGGAGGAAGAGGGGCTGGGGGGTCAGAGGGGGAAGGGGAAAGGTGGGTGGACTTGAGAGATATTTTGGAGGGAGAATCAGCTATGCTTGCTGATGTCCATGGATATCTTGATTTTTTTTCTTTTTAATTTTGACTGTGCAGCGCGTGTGGGCTCTGGAGAGCAGGGGCTCAGTAGTTGCAAGCTGACTTAGTTGCCCTGCAGCATGTGGAACTTTAGTTCCGCAACAGAGGATCAAATCCACGTCCCCTGCCCCAGAAGGAGGTTTTATAACCATTGGACCACCAGGGAAGTCCCTTGATTATTTTTTACTGTAAAAATAACATAGTCTTTGTCTCAGCATTTTTCTCCACCAGGCACTTTACCAATCTTTCTACCTCTTTCTACCTCTAACCTTGGGCATTGACCCAAAGCTCAGTCTGCCTTCCCCAAGCAGAGGTTACAACTACCTAAGTACCCTGCCTTAGCCTTCACTCAGCCAGAACCCCCTCACCACCCAAATCAATTCAGTTCAGTCACTCAGTTGTGTCCGACTCTGCGATCCCATGGACTGCAGCACACCAGGCCTCCCTGTCCAGCACCAACTCCTGGAGTTTGCTCAAACTCATGTCCATTGAGTCAGTGATGTCATCTTCTGTCGTCCCCTTCTCCTCCTGCCTTCAATCTTTCCCAACATCAGGGTCTTTTCAAATGAGTCAGTTTTTCGCATCAGGCAGCCAAAGTATTGCAGTTTCAGCTTCAGCATCAGTCCTTCCAATGAATATTCAGGACTAACTTCCTTTAGGATGGGCTGGTTGGATCTCCTTCCAGTACAAGAGACTCCAACACCACAGTTCAAAACCATCAATTCTTCGGTGCTCAGCTTTCTTTACAGTCCAACTCTCACATCCATACATGACTACTGGAAAAACCATACCCTTGCCTAGATGGACCTTTGTTGGCAAAGTAATGTCTCTGCTTTTTAATGAACACGTATAAACTCATCCATGCTACAGATGTTGCCGACCCTTTCTAGGCTGTTTAGAAGAAACCAAAGCCCAGAGAGGCTCAGAGACTTATTCCAGATCACGCAGCTACCACATAATTTGTTTTAAAACCCCAAATCTAGTTCTGTTGCCATTGGATCCTACATAGTAATTTTAGCAAGTATCACCTAAGAGAGATCCTTAAGGAATTTGCTTCAATAAATAGCTAAGAAATCATTTATTTAATAACCCCACTGAGCTATTGTGAGTATTGGTTATCTGTCGTCTGTCACGTGCCCAGCACCCAGCCAGCCTCTGAGGTTATGAAATCAATCAGATAAAGCCCTCTACCCTTGTGACGCTTTTGCTTTTGTGGACAGAGAGGGTGTTGGGTCAGAGGATGTAAGGGTGTCTCCAGCGTAAAGGCCTGCAGTGCAATAAGACAAGTGTAGTAGCAAACACACAGACGTGCACAGGAAACCAAAAACGAATGGTGCACCAACCCACTGAATGGTGCACCAACCCACTGAATGGTGCACCAACCCACTGAATGGTGCACCAACCCACTGAACATATAGCAGATCCTTCCAAAAGGCTTAGAAGTTGCTTGTTCTCAAGTTCTTCAAATGTTTGTCTCACAAGTGCACTTTGCCTCTTAACTTGGACCACCCAGCAGGGCAGGCTCTGTGAAGCTAAGGCAAATGCTAACCCTGGCTCATCTGAATGGCCCTGGATGCCAAACTGGTCCTGCGGCTTTTTTGTTCTGTGCTTTTGAAGCTGTGTTTGCTTCTGAATGGTCTCTTGCAATACAGGCTCCTTGAAGAAAGGGATCACATCTTTGCTTTTTCAGCATATTCACCTTTCAGTCTTCAGTAATGCTAGTTTGTAGTGGGGAGGGAGCAGAGAGCAAAGACAATGACAGGCATGGTCCCCGCCATCATGGAACTTGCAACTGGCCATCAGCCAACTCTCAGTCCACGAAGGGGCCTGCTGGATTGTACCATCTACAGCTTTGTGCCTCCGAAATCTTATCTTCCGCCGAGTGTTATCTGAGCTCCAAACTCATACATCCAACCATAAACTCCGCCTGGTTACATGATTTGCCCTGAAACCTTTATATTCAAAACAAAATCTGATTCCCACCGATGCCAACTCCCACCTGGTTCTCCCTGCACCTGTCCTACCGCTGTGAATGGCACCATCACCATCTGATTGCACAAACCCATAACCTAGGAAGCACCCTTGACTCTTCCCTCTCCCTGGACTCCCACACCCAGCCATCCCCTGCTTCCCATCACCTTGTCACCACCACTGGCTGCTGCCATCGTGGACTTCTGTTACCACCATAGCTTCCCACTGACCTTCTCTCAGCCTTGGATCCATTCATTACACAGCGCCTAGGACAGCCTCATAAGGTGTAGACAGAAGCATATCTTCTTGTGGCATTGCATGGATGGTCCGTTGCTTTCAGTGTAAACTTCCAACCCCACAGTGCCCTGCACTGGTCCTCGTCACCTCTCAGCTTCCCTCTCACTTTGCTCCAGCCTGTCTCATCTCCTCTCTTCCTTGGGCCTTGATACCCCTTCCCATCCTTTGCACCTGCTACTCTATCACTGACTGCTCCTCTGCAACCCCATTCTTTCAGCAGCTGGATTCCTCCTCATCCTTCAGGCTCCAGCTCAGATATCAACTCCTCCGAGAAGCCTCCCCTGACTTCCCAATCCAACACACCACTCCCTACCCTAGCGACTCAGTGTCCCATCACTCAAAATTGCCCTGTATAGCATCAACTCTCTCATGGTTTCAGGGACGTAGAATGTGGGATTCATGACATCAGGGATTCACTATGGAGGCCCTGGGGCCCCAAAGAGATGCTCAATGTTTGTTGAATCCAAACAGAGCAGCAACAAAAAGCTTCCCAGGGCTATTCTGAGGATTACGCGAAACTGAAAGCCCCTGCCACAGGGCCGGGTTCACTGCAGGCTTCCGCAGACTCACTCAGGGCCCCAGGCTGGCCTGTAGATTTCAGGCACCAGAAATGCATTATCCTCATCTCCCAGGGGGAAGAAAGCATGAGAGATGAGAGGGCAAGAAACATGAAAAAGTGCTTCTGACCACACTTGAAAGAATTTATTTTCTTTGTCTCTTCCCCCTCTTTGCAGTGTGTCTATATTTAAAGAGCTGGAAGGGCACTGCAAGACGTTTGGTCCAGAGATGCGGCCCTCCCTCGCTGCCTTCCACTGGCTCTCAAGTAGCCACCTGTTCCGTGCCATCCACATCGAGCCCAGCTTGCGCCTCTTCCTGGCCCACTCAACTACACCCCGGGGACCCTGGCCAGACCAGGCTCTGTTCCTGCCCCCAGGATTGCTTTGAAGCAAGGAGCTGTGTCTGCCTCTTTTTTTGCAGCAAAGCTCCTTGTATGGTAACAGGTCATGAATAAGAAATAGGACCCTGATGGCAGAGCAGACATCACCTGCCAGCACTAACCATCCCCCACCCAGCAGCATCTGCAAACTCCAGGCAGCCCAGCTCCTGGAGAGGGAGCAAGGTGCAGGCAGCAAGCACCAGAGATGGAGATAAAACCCACCTGAGCTCAGCAGGCAGTAATCAAACTCCTCCCTGTGTTGGGAGCTATGTCTATGTTCCAGCCCTGGGTCTACTGCTAAGCCAGGAGACAGGAGTAAGTCCCTTCACTTTTCTGTTAGTTTCCTCATCTGTACAGTGGGTAGAGGAATAATCCCAAATTGGTACCTAGGATTTACATTTTTGATAAAAAATCTTTCCTTCTAATGTTTTTATTTCACTTGTTCAGTGAAACTTATTTACTAGGTGCCTACTCTGTGCCAGGCACTACACTAGGCATGGAAAATACAGTTGCCCAAAGAGATAAGGTATCGACCTTTGCTGGGCTTGTATTGCAGGGAAGAAAGAGATGCACTCAGTTCTCCCATAAGTAAACGCAGTCGTGACAGGTTCTAAAAACTCTACAATGGACAGGTACTTCGGGTAACAAGAGCCTGTAACTGGAAAATTTGACCTTGAGGGTCCCCTGAGGAAGTGATGCTTGAACTGACATCAGAAGAAGTAGAGATGCTAACTAAGAAAGGAGGGAAGAATGCCCTGGGAAAAGGAAACAGCCCGGACAAAACATGGGTCAGGAGTAGCTCAGAGGTTGTGAGGGCTTGCAAGGAATCCGATCTTTCTGGGGGTACAGAGTGGAAATGGAGCAGGAAAATTGGCAGGGACCAGACTTGGTGGTCCTTGTGGCTAGCAGTAAAGAGGAATTGTGTCTCCATTCTGAGAGCAATGGGAAACATTTGCTGGTTTCATCAGGGTGTCCTGAAATCAAGTTTAATGCTTCCAAGGTCCACTCTGGCTGCTGAGTGGAGAATAGACTGGTGTGAGGGGGATACTGAGAGAAAGCAGGAGCCTGAAGTCTGTTGAAGGCAACCTGGAGGAAGATGAGGGTGGTTTAGTAATGATGGTGGCAGCAGAGTTGGGAAAAAGGTCCAGGTAGCTGGTTGCATGGTGTTGGGGGGAGCAATGGAGTAGGAAGGGGTAGGGGTAGGTGAGGATGGATAGGGCTGCCATTCACTGGGGGAAATAAAAATTACTATCTCCACTTTAGAGATTGGAGAATCAAGCCTCAGAAAGGGGAAATGGTCCCCCAGAATAGCAAGTGATGGGATCAAGCTCACAGCCAGTCTTCCAGGAGACCAGTATCAGGTATCATGATTAGGTGAGTGCCAAGTGACTAAGTAAAGACTGGTCCCCATGGCCAGGGCTGGCCTCTGCCTCAAAGTTCTTGCTGCCAAAGGTGAGGAGGGCAGCATCCAGGCTGACCCAGTCCCACCCTCAGCAAATGCTGGGTCCTTAGCCAAACCCAAAGGTGTCAGCCATAGCAGTAGGAAGAGAGCAAGCCTGAGGGCCAGCTGGAGACAGGACCCAGGGCAGGTGAAGATGACAGGCTCTGGAGGCACGCAGACCTGGGTACCAATCTTATTTTTGCTACCTGCCACCTATGTGCCCCCTGATGCTACCAATGGCCTCCTGGCATCTGACCAGAGCTAGACAGCATTGCACCAAGACTGTGAGCCTTCGTGAAAACCCAGGCTGGGCTCCCCAGAGACACAACTGCCCTGTCTCTCCAAGGACATCCTCTGATGGGGCAGACTTCCGTGGGGATGAGAGCACCAGGGATAAAGGTAGGGTATCTTCCCCACGGCAGGAAATCAAGGCGGAGGCAGATGGAAGGGTCTGCTCAGTGGGGGAGGACCTTTTGATCACGACATTGAACCTTCCAATGCATAGTGATAAGTAAATGCAAACTGATTTTAACTTTATTGCTTTTAAACTCTCTGCAGACAATGTAACCCTTCTTGGCCGGACTCAGAGGAGATGATTCCTGCCACACTTGCCCCCACAGTAACGGATGCCAAGGCTCCCTCACCCACTGCCCCCTTCTCTGGGGAGGTGGGGAGAAGTGTATGTGACTCTTTGGGACACTCACATGTAGGGTCATATGCTCGTTTACTCACTTATCCAACAAATATTCATGAAGCCCTGCTATGTGTCAGGATGAGCATTAGATGCTGGAGATACAGGTATCTGTTAGACGTGATACTGCCTTTGAGAAAGGCTTACTCATTCATTTCCCCATTCAAGCATTCACCCAATGTGATATTAATTGAGTACCAACTGTGCCCAGCATGGGAACTGAGGCCCCTCAGGCAGATTATCTAACGGGGATGGACTTTCTCAAGGAGGTGACTTCCAAGGGTGCTTCAGCTCTCCTTTTCAGGAAAAGTGGAAGATAGCTAGATGAAGGGAAAACTCATCTTCCAGATGGAGGGATCGACACTGGTTAAAAACCCCAGAGGTATGAAGCAACTTGAGGTTCAGGGAACCACAGCAGTTCTATGTGGCTGGAGGAAAGGTTCACAAGGGGGACTGCGCAGGAGCAGGGCCAGGAAAAGGGAAAGATCATAGAGAGCCTTGAATGAGAAGGCAAGAAGGGGCACTTTTTACTAAGAAGCCATGGCAGAGTCACTGAAGGGTCTCAGGCTGGGTGGAGAAGGGGGATAACAGGTAGGGACAGCCCCCATCAGATATCACAGAGACCTGGCTGCAGCCGGGGGATGGAGGGGAGCACAGGACACTCAAGACAGGGAGCCCAAGTCTGTGAGGAGGCCAGACCTGAGGCAGGTGGCATGGAGAGCAGGAGTGTGTTCCAAAGACATCAGAAGGGGGAATCTATGAGAGGTGGCTTATCAATTAACTCCTGTCAGAAAATGCTGCAAACTCAACCACTCCAAACTCAGTGACTTAAAAAAACACTGATCGCAGATCAACTGAGAGCTGGCTGATCTTGCCCAGGCTTGATCAGGCTTGACTGGACTTGTGTGTACATCTGCCGTTGGATGATATCAGCTGGGCTTGCTCGGGGCAGTTTGGTCCTGCTCTGTGGGTCCCTCCTCCCCCTCCTGGAGGGAGGCAATGAGGTCAAGGCACAAAAGAACAAGCCTAACCAGGCAAGAATTTTATAAGCCGTTAGTTATGTTCTATCCACCAACATCCCATTGGGTAAGTCAAGGAGCTGAGCCCAAGGTGAAGGAGTGGGAGCTATATCTTTTTGGAGGACGAATTGCCAAGTCACATGGCTCAAAGCAAGGACTCAAGGAAGGGTGAAGAACTGGGTGGTTCAAGCTGTTTCTGGTCCACTACAAAGCCTGGGAGGAGAGGAAGAGCATTCATAAGTTCTTTTGCCAAGAATGGGACCCATGTCAGTCTCCAAAGCTTGGACTTGTTGCCCTCTAGACCTCAAAGCTGCATCAAAAATTAACCGTGAGACAGGGATTGTCTCAGATGCAACGTCTATGCAGCCTGCCCACCCTGCACAGAATGTTCCAGGGGAAGAACCCAACCCTCAGCCCCATTACCCATCCAGACTTTCTCTGATCTTTCTGCCAGCCCTGCCCTGAGCACCCCCCCCCCACTGATTACCTCCTGGAGGATTGGCATCCCTTTTCACTCAGAGTGTGTTGATTACACATTCTGGAGCCTTGTTTTCCTCCAGGTGGGCAGACACAGTCGCACAACTGCTCCAATCCTGCAAACAGAGGGGTGGGTAGGAAAAGAGGTATGTGTCTGGGGCAGGAGAAATCTACCATTGCTGCTCTCCATCTCACTGGGGTCCTCTCTTCCCCTTGGCACTCGCCCTCCTCTCCGGCTGCCCCTCCAGGCCATCTGCCTGCTTCCTCCAATTGCACAGCAAATGGGAGGAAGAGTTACTCTCCCCTGAGAGTAACTCTAAAGGAAAGAAGCAGAAGTGGCCTGTACCCTGGGGGCCCTGAGGGGTGTCATTTCCCTCTTCTGGATCTTAGTTTGTGGTTGTTGTGTAGTTGCTAAGTCATGTCTAACTCTCTGCACCCCCATGAATGACAGCCCGCCTGCAGGTTCCTCTGTCCACGAGATTTCCCAGGCAAGAGTACTGGACTGCATTGCCATTTCTTTCTCCAGGGGACCTTCCCAGCCCAGGGATCGAACCTGTGTCTCCTGCATTAGCAGGCAGGTTCTTTACCGCTGAACCATCAGGGAAGCCCAAGGATCTCAGTTTTCACACCTATAAAACAGTAACATTGGTTTAGCAGACATTTAATGTTTAACAGACACTCATACAATGCTTACTAAGTATCCCACTATCTTAAGTGCTTTTCAAGTATTTGCTCATTTAATTATCATAACGACACTTCAAGTCATCTCTATTTTACAGTGGGAAACTCAGGGGCAGAGAGCCAGGGGATGACAGAGTCAGGGCTTCAACCAGGCAATCCAACCCCAGAGTCCACATTTAACCACATATCACTCAGCCAGGTGGTGCGGTGGTAAATAATCCACGCGTCAACCCAAGAGATGCGGGTTCAATCCCTGGGTCAGCAAGCGCTGGGAAACCAACACAATGGGTAAAGTCTTGAAGGTTTCAAGCAGAGGCAGCTCCAGAGAGTAACTCCAAGCTGGCTTCCTCCTCTACCTCCTAGGGCACATCCAAGAGCTTCTGTCTCCCACCACCCTCATGGAGTCACTCAACCTGGCTGACCTTGATTCCCGGAGAAATTTAATCCCAAAATGCAAACTCTAGGCTGGGGAAGGCTGAGTGGAAAGGATGGCCAGAGAATATGCAACCTGAATGGTAGGAGAACAGAGACTTTGAACTATGTGGGGGCTGAGAACTGGACTTTGGGAACCTCGGGAGTGGGGAGGCTTGGAATTCTTTTTCCAGTAGTCATGTATGGATGTGAGAGTTGGACTATAAGGAAAGCTGAGTGCCGAAGAATTGATGCTTTTTGATGTGGTGTTGGACAAGACTCTTGAGAGTCCCTTGGACTGCAAGGAGATCCAACCAGTCCATCCTAAAGGAAATCAGTCCTGAATATTCATTGGAAGGACTGATATTGAAGCTGAAACTCCAATCCTTTGGCCACCTGATGCGAAGAACTGACTCATTGGAAAAGACCCTGATGTTGGGAAAGACTGAAGGCAGGAGGAGAAGGGGATGACAGAGGATGAGATGGTCGGATGGCATCACTGAGTCAATGGACCTGAGTTTGAGTAAGCTCCGGGAGTTGGTGATGAACAGGGAAGTCTTGCGTGCTGCAGTCCATGGGGTCCCAAAGAGTCAGACACGACTGAGCGGCTGAACTGAACTGACGCTCTGTAAGCCCAGTCCCTAACCTCCAGGAAACTGGGACTCCTTGAGCTGAAAAGTGGCTCAAAGCCACTGCAGGTACCAGTGACGTCACTTCCCCACCTCAGCCTCCCAGCCTGTCTAGGGCAAGGCTGATCCTGCCTACTGCACCAGCGATGGTGGGATGAAACAGATGGTGTGTGTGGAAAGGCTTTAGGGGACGGTCGAGTGGAACAAAAGCTGGTTGGAAACGCTTGGGCCTCTTCCCACCTGATCAAGTTGCTGGAATCTGAGTCCTGCTCATAATTCTGTTCTTTAAGCCCTGAACCCAAAGCCTAGCTCATCATGGGTTTCAAATTTCAGTTTCAAACTGAAGTGAATCATGGTGAGTCTCCATTTTGACAAAGGCAGCATTCCATTCCCAAAACCATCATTTTCTACTCAGGACCGATCTTACACCCCGGCAGGCATTCAGAGATGACCCAGGCAAAACAACCCAACTTGGAGAAGTTTGTTTGCCTACAAGCTAGCTTCCTGTCCTCTCTGCCCCTTCTCCATGCCCTCTGCCCAGCAATACCTACCCCCTAACACACCACACACAGAGAATCGCTCCCCCCAAACTCTTCTCCAGAATTCTCTTGCTGGGGCTGTGCTCTCAGCTGGCTGACACCTACACTGATGTCTACCAGGGTTTCAGGCAGACATTCAGTGAACGTCTGATGGGACTCAGAGCACTCGAGGATCCTAAGACATGACTTCTTAGTGGTGGAATCGTTGCCTATCAGATTCCTGGCTGAGATCACGTGTCATCTGTCACACTGGCAGGGAGCTCCTGCATCCAACTCCGTGTCTCTGCTCCCTTCAGACCTTTCTACCCCACTGCACCCACCCACAGGCCCCGTCCCATCCTCAGATGTCTCTCTCCATAGGCAGAGAGTTCAGAAAAGGGATAGGTCCTCTGCCCTGGAGGTACAGTGAAGGAGACAGGGTGGAAAGATGGAATCAGACAGACCTGGCCTTGAATTTCATCTCTTCTGCTTGTTCTGTGGCCTTGGGCAAATTGCTTCACCTCTCTGAGCTCATTTTTAAACATCTTTGTTTTATATTGGACTGTGGTTGATATACAAAGTTGTGTTAGTTTCAGATGTACAGAAAAGTGACTGTTATACACATACATACATCTATTCTTTTAAAAAATTCTTTTTCCATGTAGATGATTACAGGATATTGAGCAGAGTTCTGTGGCTATACAGTAGGCTGTTGTCGGTTATCTATTTTAAATATAGTAATGTAATTATGTCAATCAATCTGAAATGAAGATCACAGCATCTTTCTCCCAGGGTTTCGTGTAGAACAACAGCACTCACCTCTTCCAGGCCTGGCTTGCCAGGCCCTGGCACACAGTGAGAGCTATAAAAGGCTGCTGGGGTGTGATGGGGAGCTCCCAGGCATTGGAATCTGACAGGCAGAAATTTGAATTCCTACTCCATCACCTCCTAGCTGTGCAGCCTTGGGTTAAATCACTCCAGACCTCTCTGATCCACTGTTTCTCTATAAAGCTGGGGTAAAGCCTCTGTTCGTGGGTGTGAGAACAGAAGGAGAAGGGGACGACAGAGGATGAGATGGTGGGATGGCATCATCGACTCAATGGTCATGAGTTTGAGCCAACTCCAGGAGATGGTGAAGGACGGAGAAGCCTGACGTGTTACAGTCCATGGGGTCACAAACAGGCAGACACGACTGAGCGACTGAACAACACCAACACGGTTTTTTGATTGTTTAGCTTCATCCTGTGCTTAACTCCAGACTCCAAGGCTAGGTTTCACGGTCCCAGCCAGCAGACCTCTTGGCTTCCAGATCTGCTGTCCTTGATCATAAGCCTCTGACTCACTGGGCCGTCCAACTTTGTACTCAGAGCTCAGGTCTCCAGTCTGATGCCTTCTAGAATTCACCTAAAAGCCTGGATACTTCCTTTGTGGCTTTGGCATGACCAGACGTAGGAGGTAACATCTCAGGACTCTAAGGCTGGATGGGCGTGGCCAAAGGTCTCGGCGATAACATGCCTGTGATCAGCAGGATGACCAGAGCCATCTGCTTGGCTGATCGTGGCCACAGCAGGGCAGGGGCAGAGGGGGAAACAGACGGTCAGGGTCCATCACTCGGTCCTGGAATGCTGGGGGACACTTGCTGGGGGTCAAGGAGATACAGACGAGGCCATCCTGGCTCTGATCTCGGGCAGAGGGCGCCCCCAGGGCCCAGACAGGCCCTGTCAAAGTGCTGACCCGAGGCAGTCCTGCTCCCCAGGGAGGGGCTGCCCGCAGGCCCGTGACTGCTGGCCAGGCCCTTTCCATCAGCCCCAGCAGGAATTAGCAGAGGCTGCTAAGTGGCCTCAGCCTTCTCCTGAGCTCCGGAGAAGGGGGAGGGAAAGGGCGAGGGGGAGCTGCCCCAGCGGGGTGCGCCTGGGGTGATTGCCATGGTTACGCTCTGACAAAACAAATGGCTCGCTTCCTGCAGGCCACCTAACAGCCACTGCAATGTGGGCTCCATCAAGCCGGCCGCCTGGCCCCCGGCGCTGGGCTTGGCACCGGAGCCCTGCCCTGGGTGCCCCCTCCAGCAGCTCTGGGCTCCGAGAGGCAGCGGCTGGGGTTGTGGACAACAGGGAGCATTTACCCAGACACCTGTTGCTCCGGGGCTGAGGTAAGGGCTGGCCCGGTGTGTGTGAGGATGAGGACGGGGCCGCTGGGCTGTCCCCAGTGTGTGTGTGTGTGTGTGTGTGAGCGTGTGCACACATCAGCGCGTCTACGTTGTGCTCGGGCACTAGTGGGATGGACCCGCCGGACACAGGGCTCAGGGTGCTCCCCGGATAGAAGTGAGAGCTCACAGGACCACATGTTGCTGCCGGGTCCCCCCCCCCTTTCCTCCCCTTCTCTCCACTCCCCCCCTCTTTCTGGAGCGCTTGGGATGTGTGTGTGTCTAGTTCTCTTTTTCTTATCGTGTGGATGAATCTCACCATCTCCTGCTCCCTAGGTGTTTCTGCGCCCTCTTCCCCGCCCCCCCTCAACCGGCCCTGACACCTGTTCCATCGTCTCCTGCCCCGCTCCCAGTCTCCAGGGCCCTGGGGCCATCAGGAGCTCTGCCGGCTGTCCTCCCCTGGCTGCTGGGCTCGTGCCCGGTGCCCGGAGGGCTGGGCGTGTGACTGTCCCCAAAGCCAGCCGCTAGCTGATCCGCGAGCCCTTCTCAGCGCCCCGAACCCCCGGGCTCCTGCCAGGTAAGTGGGGCTCTGGGAGGGAGCAGGGGTCTGCGACAGGCTGGGGGAGGGGAGGGGACCCTGGCACCCTCGCGCAGCAGTGGCGTCTGCCAACATGTCAAGCCGGGGCTGGAAGTCCCGTCATAACATCTCCGGCGGCGTCGCCAACAGCCGGAGCCGGAGGCTCCCTCCGCCCCGCCCGCCCCGCGGCGCAGACCCAGGCTCGGTGGGCACCGGAGCGGGGGCGGGGGAGGGGGGATGCTAGACCCTCCCCCACCTCTCCTCCCAGATCCTCAGGCACCTTCCTGTCTCTCTCCCTGCTCCCCTTCCTTCCTGTGTTTTCCTTTTTTTTTTTTTTTTGAAGATTTAAGAGCAGGCTAAGCGCCCTTCCTCTCCTCCTCCCTGGATTCCCCGGCCCCTGGGATCTGGGCAGAGGCTCAGGGGCGCTGGATGAATCCTGACATCCTGCCCTGCCCGAGGGTGGAGGGCAGAGGGCACCCGAGGCTCCCTCGCTTAGCTGGAATTGGGGGAGGGAGCCTGGCTGGAGGGGAGGGGACCTGAGCTCAGGGCGGGGGAGGAGGGCGAGGGGAGGGAGGGGGCGTGGTGCCCGCAGGATATCTGCTCTACTGACCTGCAGAGGGGCGGGCCGCTGTGCGTCTGTCCCTAGAAGGTGTGAAGGTAGGGAGGGAGCCTCAGGGGTTGGTAAGGAGGGGCATGGTGCATGGATAAACGTGCTGACGTGTTAGGGGCACGTGTGTGGGATCCCTGTGTCTGCTGGTGTGCAGAGATAGTGTGGGGTGTATTTGTGTGTGTGTGTGTGTGTGTGTGTGCGCTGCGTGCCCGCGCATGCACACGTGCAGGCAGCTGTGGACTGAACTTGACCCAGAGGTTGTCTTCCAGGATTCCCAAGACCTGACGGGTTGGCTGCAGGCAGTACTTGTCACCCAGCCTCCGTCAGCATCCCTCCCCAGGGACAGAGCTTCTGCTGATTCCAACTAAACCCTCCCCACTGCCCCCCACAGGTGGTGATCCAGGGCACCAGGGAGGTGGGCACTGTGCCCTGATGGCTGGCCTGCATACCCCACTGCTCTTCTGACGTGAGACAGGCCAAGGGTCCTGGGCTTAGGGGGACAAGGATGCTCCCTCCCCAGCCTTAGGTAACTCCAGGTCTAGGAAACCAGCCCCAAATCCCAGCCAGATAACCGCCTAAGGAACTCCAGCCATTGGCCATGGGTTTGTTGCCTGGTGGATGGGTGGTGCTGGTGGTCCCGGCCTGGAGGCAAGAGCAGCGTCTCCCTCACTGAGCAGGGCTCACTTGCTCGCTGGCCTCCCCTCCCCTGATAGATGCTGATGCCATTCTGGGGGAAAGGGCACCACTAAGGGAATGGGGACAGCGGAAGAGGCACCCTGCCCCTCCAGGATCCTGGCCTCGGGCTCCTGCTCAGGTTCAAACTGTCCTCTCTCCTGGGTGAGCAGGTCTGTCTTAGCACCCCCTGGCCAAACCCCTCCAACTACATGACCCGAGTAACCCATGGCCAAGCTGACTTGGGTTGCTTGTGGTCTCCTGGACGTTCCCAGTTCAGCCACACTGGGAGGGTGGCTCAGGCTAGGCCAAGCAGAGGGTCACCAGACATGAGTCCACAGACTTCCCTCAGGGCCTGGGGAACAGTCCAGTGGGATCAGTGGACAAAATGTGGCTCCAAGTCACCAGAGATTCGCAAATCTTTTCACCCCATGTTAAACCCCTCAAGGGCTTCCCTGATAGCTCAGTTGGTAAACCATCTGCCTGCAAGGCAGGAGACCCAGGTCGATTCCTGGGTTGGGAAGATCCCCTGGAGAAGGGAAAGGCTACCCACTCCAGTATTCTGGCCTGGAGAATTCCATGACAGTCCGTGGGGTCTCAAAGAGTCGGACATGACTGAGCGACTCACTTTCACTTTCAAACTCCTTGAAAAGCATGTGTCCATGGGGCACTGCCTGATGAAAATCCAGCTAGAACCTTTCCCTAACCTGTGTTCTCTGGGGTTACTTAGCCAGCAGAATGGCTGGTCCATGAAACCCTCCAAGAGAGGGGGCTGGGACTCGGGGTGTTCCCTGTGGAGCTGAGA
Source organism: Oryx dammah (assembly GCF_014754425.2). NCBI lineage: Eukaryota > Metazoa > Chordata > Mammalia > Artiodactyla > Bovidae > Oryx > Oryx dammah. The sequence continues at coordinate 3,725,053 of NW_024070211.1, forward strand.
AGGCTTCCTGGAGGAGGTGACATTCGGGTGGGGGCCTGAAGGAAGTGGTGGGGGATGTGGATGCATGGGTGAGTGGAGGGGACAGGGGAGCATTCACACGTGGCGCGAGGTGCGGGGACAGGCAGAGCTGGGAGGAGCAGGAGTCTTGGGAGGGCTTGTTTTAAGTAAATCAGTCGGCGTGAAGAGAACCACCTAGGGTGGAAAGAGGGAAGGAATGAGACCCCTTCACCACGGGGGCCGCTTTCACCAGGCTCTTTGCTAGGCACTGCGGTCTCAATTGTGGAAAGCAAGGTGCACCAGTTATCCGGGATGAGACAAAGCAGTGCCCATGAACTCTTCAATCTGAGCTCTCTTCGAGCTAGCCACAAGGAGACTCCAAGGAGGCTTGTAAGAACCTGAAGCCCAGAGCTTAAGGCTGAGTGGAGACAGGCCAGTGGGAGCCATCTGCTCACAGCTTGGAGCAGGGCAGGAGTCAGCCACTTTGGGAGAGAAGAGAGGAGAAGGCCAGAGGCTGGACCCTGAGGAATTTTTGCCTCCACCGACCAGTCCCTTGCCTCACTTTAGTCCTGGCCCTGAGCGATGAGCCTCCCAAAGAAACAGAGAAGCAGCTGGAGGAAGGGGGCCAGTACGGAGGGTCCTCCCCGCTGTGTGATGTCTCCTTACCGGGTATCTTCCCCGTGGGGTTTTATTTCATCCTCATTTTACAGATGATGAAACTGAGCCTTGGAGAGGTCGAAGAGCTTGGTTGGAGGTCACGTAGCAAATGGCAGAGACGTTTCAGCAGGAATGAAATGAGGAGGTGGGCAGATCCCGCAGACAGTTCCTGAGTAGGTGCTGGGTGCCCGGAGAGGGAGTGACAGGCGCAGGCCCTCTTGCTTCCTTCAGAAGAGATGTTAGGACCACTCTGCCGATGGCAATGATCGCAGCAGGATGTGGCTGAGCCAGCCTGCGTCCCAGGGGGCTCAGAGCGGGGAGCAATCACCCCCAGATACAGCATCAGGAGAGGCTTCAGGGAGGAGGAGGCTTCAGGGAGGAGGGTCAGAAGGATCAGCAGGTTCAGAAACATGTAGACAGCTCAAGCGTACTCTGGGTTGAGGGAAGAACATGGTGAGGACATGAGGTTCCAGGGGGCAAATATTCTATCTTCTCAGGGACAGAGGGCAAGCCTGGAGGAATGACACCAGACCAGGCTTCAGAGGCAGCTTGGGGGTGACCATCAAGGAGGCTGGATCCAACATGCAGTTCAGACTTGACAGTCGAGGAGCAGAGAGCGTGGTGATCAGGTCTGGACCTCCGAGAGTGCGTTCAGGCTCAGTTGCTCAGTCGCCTCGGACTGTGCCCTGAGGAGTTGAAATTTCACAGCTCTAATCCTCACCAGGATCTGGGTGTGGAGGGGAGGGGGATTCCAGTCCCCAGTTTGAAAACCCTTCGCTGGATTCTTCTCCCTCCTCCTCTAACCATACTAGGGGTCAAACTGCGGGACGCAGGGCATCGGCCAAGCAGTTCCTTCCATGGATGCCCCTCTGGAGACAGTGAGACGCAGTCAGGATGGCAGCTGCAGGGATTCTCCCGCACAGACACAAAAGGAGCCTGGAGGAGGGGTCTTCCTGATCCATGTGTGCAGACCCTTTGCAGGGATCTGAGTAGTCACCATCTGAGACCCCACAAATGTGAGGCTGTAAGTTACCCAAAAAGTTATAACAGAAGAACGATAATGAAACAGCCACTTGAACTGTAGTCCCTGCGTGACCGTCTCTCCTCGCCAGCGTCATCCCTACCCATCACGTAACATCGATGTCCACCAGGCCCTCTTTGGTTGCTGGGTGGGGTCAGCAGCTGACCATACGATGCCACAGATTGCATGGTAAAACTGCCATCCTGTGAAAGTTGTGGGTTTTAATGACACCAATCAAAGGGGAAGATGGTGGACTCTTTTAAGTAAGTAAGTGTTAGTCACTCAGTCATGCCCAACTCTTTGTGACCCCATGGACTGCAGCCCGCCAGGTTCCTCTGTCCACGAGTACTGGAGTGGGTTGCCATTTCCTTCTCCAGGGGATGTTCCTGACCCCAAGATTGAACCCAGGTCTCCTGCACTGCAAGCAGATTCTTTACCGACTGAGCTACAAGGGAAGCCCCTTGTAGGACTCTTTTAACCCCACCCAAATTCATAGACAAATGAGAAGTTGGCAGAGGTAGGCCAGTTAATAACACAAGAGAAAACTGGTCACACTGAGTTTATGATAGGAAACTTCAAGCACTCTGCTGAGACAGTGAAATATGAAATGAAAAAAGTCACATCATTCTAGCATATAACGTTCAAAAATGTTACTGCCCCAACCACATTAGTTTTATTCATTGTGAATTTTTTGTGGGGGGGGCACATGGTGTGTGAGATCTTAGGTCCCTGACCAGGGATCAGACTTGTGTCCTTACAGTGTAAGGGTAGAGTCTTAAGAACTGGACCGCCAGGAAATTCCCATGATCATTGAAAAATTTAGCATGTGGTTACATTTGCAATCTTATTTTAATAATGCAAGATTTTATTTTTATATTTTTAGTTTCATTTCTTAAAACGAAATCCATGTTGAAAACTTTTTCCCACCATTTCCTATGACCTTTTCTACCCTGTCTTAAGTTGATTCACTTGGCCTCTTTCTGGTCAAATTATTGGGGAAATTTAGAGATCTTATGTGGTCAGTGTTTAATATTTGTAAAGTTTACGAATGAATGAGTGAATGACTATCCCTGCAAGGGCCAAGCACTTTGCTCTTCAAGTCTTTTGCTTCTGCATTGCCTGCCTCACCTTAGGGCATTCTTTCATTTATTCAACATTTAATGAGTATCTGTTGATTGCCAGGCACTGGGCATACAACTGTCTACAAAATATGCAAGACTCTGCCTTCATGGAGCTTGTATTCTAGTGGACTCACTGGCCAATCTCCCCTTTCCCCGCCTCTTACTCTCTTCTCAGGAGTGTGGCTTCTGTCTTTGGGACCATAATTACTCAGAGACCCATCCGCGGACTGACTCGCTAGTAGATGAGGTGATGATGCAGTAATGAGCAGCAATGTTTCCATTCTGGCTTGAGCCACACATCTGGGGGTCATGCACGCTCTCACTTTTAGGTCTAGGATAACAGAGGCTCCTTGCGGACACGTGTCTCTGTGAGCACCATAGCAGGGAATAAAAATATGGCCAATTGCACACTGGCTATTACAGCTTCCACCTGGAAGTGACCCACTTCCCTTCCACTCTCTTCATTGGCCAAACTAGACACACAACCACACCTTCAGAGGGGCGGAGAAGTGTGATGTGCCCTGTGTCCAGAGGAGGGGATGAGAAAGATCTGCCCAGCCACACGAAGGACACACTCTGGTTTCCCCGAGACGGGCAGCAGAGCCTTTGGGAGGATGTTAACAGCAAGTTGGGGGAAGAGAAAGGTGATCTTGGGCTGGATCCCTTTGAGCATCTTCGCCCCCAGCCCTGGTCACTAACTCTGATCAGCAGATCTGAATACCTGTGGCCGATGGAGCTGGCTTCTGCAACCCTCAAGCCCCAGCTTGAGAGGTAGGTTGATTGCCTGGCAATCAAGCAGTAGGTTGGTTTTAACAGTGTCTTAGTCAGCCTGTGCCACTGTAACAAAAATACCGTCAACTGAGTGGCTTAAACGATTTACTTCACGTAGTTTTGGAGCCTAGAAGTCTGAGATCGGGGGCCAGCAAGGTCAAGTTCTTGGGGGAGAAATACTTACTGCTTTACAGACAGCTGGGTGCCTTCTTGCTGTTTGCTCGCAAGGTGGAGAAAGACAGCTCTGGTTTCTTCCTCTTTTTGTATAAGCCCATCATGGGGGCTCTATAATCATGACCTCATTGAAATCTAGTTATCCCTGGGAGGCCCCACCTCCAAACACCATCCCACAGGGTATCAAGGCCTCAACATATGAACTTAAAGGGGATACATTCAGTCCACAGCATAGAGGAGGCTGTGCTACGGGAACTCCAATTCTGTTGTGTTACTTTCCCTTTGAACCTCAGTCTCCTGATCCTTCAGTTCAGTTCAGCTCAGTCGCTCCGTCCTGTCCAACTCTTTGTGACCCCATGGACTGCAGCACGCCAGGCCTCCCTGTCCACCACCAACTCCTGGAGCTTGCTCAAACTTATGTCCGTCGAGTCAGTGATGCCATCCAACCATCTCATCCTCTGTCGTCCCCTTCTCCTCCTGCCCTCAATCTTTCCCAGCATCAGGCTCCTGATCCTTAAAATGGGGATAATAATTTATTTTGCCCCTATTTAGAAAGCTCCAATTAATTTATGGATGTGAACACGCTTTGATTATGCATTGCTTCCTATGAGGTGTGGATACTCTTAATCATTCTAAGGCTCAGTGGTGGAGTTGAGAGGATGAGCTGGTCAGGGATCGGAACCGCTCACTACTTTCACTTCTGTCCTTTCAATTCTTTGGACCTTGAAGCCTTTCCTAATATATCCCCTTTCAATATATCCCCCAACTTTGTTCCTCATCCCATCTTCCCCAACACAGGCCAAAGCTGCCCACTCACCTTTAACACTCAGCCCTGTTTTGTTCACACAGCTTTAGCTTGGCCCCTGACACCCTGTTGCTGAATCAGACACCCTGTCCAGACTTGAGGATTCCTTACTCCAGGCCAGGGACTGTGCTTAACACATCACTTCGTTTTGTCATAATGATGCCAGGAGGTAGTCCTCTAATGTACCCATTTTACAGATCAGAAACCTAAGGCTTAGAGAGGTCACTTGTCCATGTGACTCAGAGATACAAGTCAGAGGCAGGCTTTCCAACCCAACTCTGTTGGGACTGCAGAGCCTGAGCTCTTGACCCTCAGGCTGGGGAACTCCTACTCACTTGCCTCTGGTTGGTTTCATCTCTGTTGCTGACAGCCCCACTGTACATCAGGAAGGCTTTTCTCTTGTTTCTGTGGATTTAGCTCCAGCAGCATAGCAAATGCAGAGGCACTGGAATGAGACTGCCAGTTCAAGTCCCAGGCGTATCACTTAACAGCTCTGTGACTTTGGGCAAGTTTCTTAGGTTCACTCAGTTCAGTTCAGTTCAGTCGCTAAGTCGTGTCCGACTCTTTGTGACCCCATGGACTGCGGCATGCTAGGCCTCCCTGTCCATCACCAACTCCCGGAGTCTACTCAAACTCATGTCCTTTGACTCAGTGATGCCATCTAACCATCTCATCCTCTGCCGTCCCCTTCTCCTCTAGCCTTCAATCTTTCTCAGCATCAGGGTCTTTTCAAATGAGTCAGTTGTTCGCATCAGGTGGCCAAAGTATTGAGTTTCAGCTTCACTCAGATCATCTGTTAAAAAAATAAAAACAATAATATAGGGTTAGGAGGAATGAGTGTGGTAATCGGCATGAATTGCGTAGCATAGTGCTTGACCCAGGGACAGCTTGTTACAAGGGCCAGGAACGTCCAACTGGCTCCCCACTCCCCACCAACTGTCAGCTGGCACTTTACCACATGGAATCCTAACACGAAAAGAGACACCGCAGACCTCTTCCGAGGTTCTCCTGCAAGTAAGCTGCCCCTTGAGATCCATTTCGAGGCCGCTGCCTGCATCCTCTATGGTCCATTTACCTCTTGGTTCAGATGACTTCCTGTGGGAGTCGCCTCAATGGTGCTGATGCTGCAGGAAGAGAGCCGCAGGGCAGATCCAGCATCTGTGCCTGAAGCGCGGGGAAGGATGTGCCCATCCCCGCTCCCATCCCTGGCCCCTACTCCTGGAAGGAATGTCAGAGGGGCAGGAGCCAGTTGGTCGTGGAACCTACGGGTTTTGCCCCAGTCTGAGCCAAAGGATCGCAGCCACCGAGTCAGAGCAAGCAGGGTCCCCGGGGGGCACTGACTGGGCCTTGGCAGGTGGACCTAACCAGTAGGCCGCAGGGAGACTCCATGGGCAACCCAGGTTTGGGGACCAGACTGCTTGGATTCAAACCCTGACTCTACTATGACTTGCAGTGTGACCTTGAGAGCTACCTCACCTCTCTGAGTTTGGTTTCCTCTGCTGTAAAGTGAAACTGATCTGCCGCATAGGATCTTTTTTTTATTATTGTTGCTTTGGCTGAGCTGGGTGCTTGTTGCAGCGGTGTGCAGGCTTTCTCTATTTGCAGTGCCCAGGCTTAGTAGCTCTGCCGCACTTGGGATCTCAGTTTCCTGAAAAGGGATCGACTCTGTGTCCCCTGCACTGGAAGCCCAATTCTTAACCACTGGACCACTGGGAAGTCCCCATAGGGTCTTTATGGGGATTAAATGAGATACGCCCCCAGGTTGAGCAGAAACACTCAGGACTGCCTCTGGGCAGGGACTCAACAGTCAGACATGAAAGTGAAAGTGAAGTCGCTCACTCGTGTCCGATTCTGCAACCCCATGGACTGTAGTCCATCAGGCTCCTCCATCCATGGGATTTTCCAGGCAAGAATACTGGAGAGGGTTGCCATTTCCTTCTCCAGGAGATCTTCCTGACCCAGGGATTGAACCTGGGTCTCCTATATTGTAGGCAGATGCTTTACCGTCTGAGCCACCAGGGAAGTCAGAAGTGCAGCCCCCTTAAAATAGGAATCTTCAAGTGAGGGACCAATGCCCAGGCTTCAGCTGCCTTAAAAGAGCAGAGAACTCTCTTCTTTCTAGAGAGAACCGTGGACTGTCAATTTGAGAAAGGGGTATGGGATTCATTCTCCAGGCCCATCTCTTCGTGCTGTTAAATGAAGATGCTAAGACTTGGGTGGAGTTGAGAAGTGACTTCTTATTTACTTCTGCAAAATATTGAGGGACTGATGCAGCCTTATGGTTAAGACATCGATCTCTGAAGCTAGAGTCCCAATTCCAGCTCCACTTATGAATATATCACTTTGGACAAGGGATGCAACCACTCTGGGCCTCAGTTTTCTCATCTGCAAAATGGGGATAATATCCATGCCTTACTTCACAGGGTTGTCCGGAGGGTTACCTAAGCTAAGTCATGAGAAGTATTTAGAACAATGCCTGGTAGGTCTTCATTGCTCAGTATCTTTAGTATCTTTATTCTTTTTTGAATAACTGTTGCAGCCACTGCTGTGCATGCTAGGAGATAGAACAAGGAACCAGACAGCTTTTGTCCTTACCCTCAGGGCATCCACCCTCAGGGGTGCTGAACAAAGACAGACACTAAGCCAGCAGCCACTCATGGTGCCAGAGCTGAGACAAGGGCACAGGCTGTATGTGGGACAGCAGGGTCCCAATCCAGGACCCACATGGAGTGGTTGGCAGAGCTGGCACTCAGGCCTGGGGGCCTCGACCTGTCCAGTGGCCTCAGTCTACACAGCCTCTCTCATGTGTGAGGTTTCAGCCTCACAGCATGGCATCAACCGGCCTTGGACCTCAAAGGGAAACTGAGGCAATGAACATATTCTTCAGTCCACACCTTGACTGGGTGCCTTGGGAAGGGGGTCCTCATGGTGGCTGAGTGGCAGGGATGGGGGCCAGGGGTGGCCACAGTTGTTCAGGACTCTCTGCAAACCCATGAACCGCAGCTCGCCAGGCCTCCCTGTCCATCACCAACTCCCGGAGTCCACCCAAACCCATGTCCACTGAGTCGGTGATGCAGTCCAACCATCTCATTCTCTGTCATCCCCTTCTCCTCCTGCCCTCAATCTTTCCCAGCATCAGGGTCTTTTCAAATGAGTCAGCTCTTCACATCAGGTGGCCAAAGGGTTGGAGTTTCAGCTTCAGCATCAGTCCTACCAGTGAACACCCAGGGCTGATTTCCTTCAGAATGGACTGGTTGGATCTCCTTGCAGTCCAAGGGACTCTCAAGAGTCTTCTCCAACACCACAGTTCAGAAGCATCATTTCTTCGGCACTCAGCTTTCTTTATAGTCCAACTCTCACATCCATACATGACTACTGGAAAAACCATAGCCTTGACTAGAGGCACCTTTGTTGACAAAGTAATGTCTCTGCTTTTCAATTTGCTGTCTAGGTTGGTCATCTTTTAATTTCCTTCCAAGGAGTAAGCATCTTTTAATTTCATGGTTGCAATCACCATCTGCAGTAATTTTGGAGCCCAGAAAAATAAAGTCAGCCACTGTTTCCACTGTTTCCCCATCTATTTGCCATGAAGTGATGGGACCAGATGCCATGATCTTTGTTTTCTGAATGTTGAGCTTTAAGCCAACTTTTTCGCTCTCCTCTTTCACTTTCATCAAGAGGCTTTTTAGCTCCTCTTCACTTTCTGCCATAAGGGTGGTGTCATCTGCATATCTGAGGTAATTGATATTTCTCCCGGCAATCTTGATTCCAGCTTGTGCTTCCTACAGCCCAGCGTTTCTCATGATGTACTCTGCATATGTTAAATAAGCAGGGTGACAATAGACAGCCTTGACGGACTCCTTTAAATGGGAAATGCCAAAAAACATAGGTGCCCAGATGCAGTCTGAGTTGGCAGGAAAGTAAGACTAGGAGGAAATCCCAGTGGAAAAAGGACATGAAAGCAGTCATCAGCATTGATGGAAAACAAGACACTGGGGTGTGCAGTGTGTGCGCAAGAACTCACTTGTAACCCTCACAGCGGGCATCCCTGGCTGGTGGCTCAGTGGTAAAGAACCCACCTGCCAGTGCAGCAGACACAGGAGACGCGGGTTTCATCCCCAGGTCAGGATGATCCCATGCAGGAGAAAATAGCGACCTGCTCGGGATCCTTGTGGGCTTCTCCGGAGGCTCAGAGGGTAAAGCATCTGCCTGCAGTGCGGGAGACCTGGGTTCAATTCCTGGGTTGGGAAGATCCCCTGGAGAAGGAAATGGCAACCCACTCAGGTATCCTTGTCTGCAAAATCCCATGGACAGAGGAGCCTGGCGGGCTGCAGTCCACGGGGTCACAGAGTGTCAGACAGGACCGAGTGACTTATACTTCCACTTTCACTTCTCCTGAATGTCACACAGCAAAGATTCTCATCAGTAACTCTACCCACCGGCGCTCACGAACCTGGAGGCTTCAAATCCAAATGTGCCCCTTTCTCCCTCCTCCAGCAGGTCTGGACGCAGCCTCTTAGCTGGAAGTCTCCCAAGGTGTGGGCAGCTCGGGCCTCAGCCACACGCAGGGCTGGCCACCCTGGATGTCCGTCCTGGCAGCGCTCCAGGTCCCTGGGGCCGCATGCTGAGCGCTGCTCCGACCCAACCGTCCCCCGGGCCCTCTCCCACAATGGGACTGCAGCTATGTCTGGGATGGAATCCTCCCGGCACTGGGCTGAGATAGAGGAATTCCTCCCATCACCAAGGCCTCTTCCCACCCCTCCTCATCCCCCTAGCCATTCACTCACCCACTCACTCACTGAGTCCACAAACAAGCGCCTTGCTGTTCGCTTCCCTGAGTCCTCGTCGAGCAGTCTATGTGCCAGAAGCACGCTGGGGAGAGAGAGTGCCTGCCCTGAGTTCTAGGAGCTGACTGCCTCCCTGCTCAGGAGGATGGTGTCTCTGCCTGGGGTTGCAGCCCTTGCCTGCCCAGGCCCGCACCGTGTCGCACACGCATTGGCTGAAAGGACACGCAACACACCGATAATGAGACGGCTAATGCAGCAAGGGCTGGCTGTGCTGGGGGCGGGAGTGGGGTAGTTCTGTTCAGCACAGGACCCCCGAGAAGGCTTCACGGAGGTGGTGGTATTTGAGCTGGGTCTTCAAGGATGAGTCAGATCTCCTCTGGAGGAGGGGGTTGGCGTGGGGATGGCATTCCTGGCAGAAACTGGCAGCCTCAGAAGAGATATGGAAGCTGGAAAAGTCAGGCTCTTTTGGAGGAATTCAAGGGGTCTTAACTGGTTGGAGCATGGGGTGAATAAGGTAGGGAGAGGGGACGCCAGAAACACCAATTTGTTTACCTACATCGGGGCGCTATGAGCCCAAGGGGGGAGGTTTAGATGGAGTGGACCCCCGAATTCTAGAAGCTTAGAACAATCAGATCGGATCCTAGGAACCCATCAATTCTGCCCCCACTTTGTGGGAGTATCAGTGTTGGTCAGTGGGTGGGGTGGTCCTTGGGGGCAGACCCTGAGTGAGGGCATTATGGCGTGGACTTCCGAGAGGCATCGAAAGCAGGGCAGAGAAGGCGGACCCCCGAGCCCGAGGTGAGTGGGCCAGCTCGCCGTCTGCACCTCTCCCAGGTCTGGCTGAGCCCCCTTGGCTGAGGGCCTCTGACTCTGTGGACATAATCCGGGGGCAATCTGACTGAGGTGAGGGGTGAGAGGCCTCCAGAATGACTTTCCAGGTGGAGGGAGGAGGCCTCCCTTTAATGGCCCGGGATGAAAGGAGATGGGGAAATGTCAGCTTCGTTGGAAGGACTGATGCTGAAGCTGAAGCTCCAATACTTTGGCCACCTGATGGGAAGAACTGACTCATTTGAAAAGACCCTGATCCTGGGAAAGATTGAAGGTGGGAGGAGAAGGGGATGACAGAGGTTGAGACGGTTGGATGGCATCACCGACTCAATGGACATGAGTTTGAGTAACTCCAGGAGTTGGTGATGGACAGGGAGGCCTGGAGTGCTGCAGTCCATGGGGTCGCAAAGAGTCGGACACGACTGAGCGACTGAACTGAACTGAACTGAACAGCTCCAAGGGCAGAATCAGAGGAGTTACTGAGATGAGCACTCGGGCAGAGACCCAAGGACATTTCCAGTGGAGCGGTCTGCCCAGGGGTCAGGAAGCGGCCCCTCGGGAGGGATGATGGAGGAGGGGAGACAGGAGAAGCCCCCAGCCCCACCAGGACCTGCCTGCTCCCACCCACTCACTTGACAGACATTCTCTCCTTTATCGTCCCAGTTTCCTAGGAGTGGGGCGGGAGAACCGGCATGGTCCCATTTTACAGATGTAGAAACTAAGGCACAAAACTGTTAAGTCACTTGCTTGAGGTTACACAGGAGGTACTTGGCAGGGCACAGCTGAGTAACTGGTCCAAGGTCACCCAGAAGTAGCTGTCCAGGAACTCTATCCCCAGGCAGTAGGCTAGCTCCTGGGAACTTGCTGCGGCCCCACAAGCGTCTTGCTTTCCAATTTCTTTCTGAAACTGAAAAAAGTAAATGTCCCCTGGCAGGGAAGGCATGCAGCCACACTTCTTGACCCAGGACCCCAGTGCAGGCCATCATCACGATTGAGGCCAAGCAGGGCCCAGCACTCTTTTCCTGGCTCCTTCCCCACACAGCCTTCCCACATCGCATCTGAATCAAGTCACACTGCTGCAGTCATCTGTCAGCCAGCCTCTGCGCTCTGCCTGGAACCCTGCACCCCAGGCTGTTCCAGGACAACCTGGAGGGTGGTGATGGGGCCGCTGGGGGCGCTCACGGTCCAACTGGGGTCCTGGCCGCATCTTGAGAGGCATCAGAGCAGAGGAAGCCCAGGGTCCCCAGCACTCACAACCCTAGCTGACCAGAGTCCTGGACATCACTCCTTCTCCCCCTACCTCCCTCCTTCCTTTCCGCTTCCCTGTGCTCAGCATGGACTGTGAAGCAGCTGGGGAAGGGAAAGCACAGGTGTATTTTTTAAAAATATTTATTGAATTATTTAGCTGTGAGGGGTCTTACTTGCGGCAGGCAGGATTTTTAATCTTCGTTGCGGCATTCAGGACCTTTCGTTGCAGTATGCGAACTCGGGGCTTCCCAGGTGGCTCAGATTAAAGAATCTGCCTGCAAGGCAGGAGCCCCGGGTTTGATCCCTGGATCAGGAAGACCCCCTGGAGAAGCGAACGGCTACCCACCGTAGTGTTCTTGCCGGGAGAATCGCATGGACAGAGGAGGGCCACAGTCCACAGGGTCACAACGATTTGGACACAACTGAGCAACTAACGTATTGACTTTGGCTTTTGAACTCTTAGTTGAGGCATGTGGAGTCTAGTTCCCTGACCGAGGGTCACACCCGGGCCCCCTGCATTGGGAGCATGGTGTTTTAGCCACTGGACCACTGGGGAAGTCCTGAAGCACAGGCTTTCGAGGAAGGCTGCTTCCTGCCTCAGCCATCCTGACCCCTCACTAGCCATGTGGTCCTGGCTTCCAGATCCCTAACCCTCAGCTTCCCTGCCTATAACATGAGGGTGCGTGTGTGCATTAGTGATGATTGCAAAGCACTTGGTGACCCTAGGAGATGACTCCATTTCAGACCCCTCCTCTGCAGGGGGCTGGGGCGCAGGAAAGGGGAGGGGCACCCCTGTTCTTCCTGTGCCCACGACCCTCAGGGGGAGACAAGCCATCGCAGAAGGGTAGTTACAGAGCTTCAAGATGTGCAAGGTGGCAGACAATGCCCAGCGACTGTGGAGACCCCGAGGAGGGCATGTCTGATGGGCTGGTGTGTCAGGGAAGGCTTCGGGGAGGAGATGACAACGGAAGTGGGCCTTGAGTGGTGAAGAGGACTTTGAAAGGCAGAGAAGAACATTACAGTCATTGCCGGAAAAGGCTGCAGTGGGGGAAGGGCACAGTGAGAAGGTCAGTGTGTTTGGAGTAAAGGGAACAGGCGGGACATAATAGGAGCTGACTCGGGGTGGCAACGGGGAGCTGGTGGTGAGGAGCCTTGAGTGCTGCTCAGGAGTTTAACCTGCAGGACAGACCCAACGGGGAGCCACGAAGCTCAGGGGAAAGGGAAGGCACGTGTGTGCCTGTGTGTGTTTTCACACTTGCATGTGTACCTATGAGATGACAGAGGGGACTAGGAGGAAATCAGCCTGGAGGTTGAAGGAGCAGGTAGGAGCTGGTAGAGATGGTCCAGGAGAGAGCACTGAAGCTGCCCCCATGGGGGTGGAGAGCAGAGGATGTCAGGAGGGTGTGGGCAGAAGTGGCAAGAATCAGGGAGACGCTTCCCGCAGGAGGCAGGGTTGCCTCACGGTTAAGGACCTGGGCTCCGTGGTCCTGCTTTGGTTAACTCCCAGCCCAAGGCTGGGTGGACTTAAGGAAGCTACCTCACCTCTCTGAGCTTTGGTGTTTTCAATCTGTAGCTCACGGATGCTGAAAGTACCTGCTTCTGAGCTGATGGTGGTGTTTTAGCCTCCCAGTTATGTCCAACCAGCTCTTGGCGACCCCCATGGACTATAGCCCGCCAGGCCCATCTCTCTGTGGGGTGCTGCCTGCATTGTATTGGGTTGACCAGAAAGTTCATTCAAGTTTTTCATACAGAAAAACTTGAATGAATTTTTCTGCCAAGCAGTATATGTAAAGCACTTGCAATGATGTTTCAGCTACTTGACAAATATTTATTGAACATCTACTATACCCCGTAATAGTCTTTGGGTGGCAGATAGAGCCAAGAAACAAGCTAAAAATTCTTGCCCTCACTGGAGGTAATACAGCATCTAGAGAGTTGGGGAGATGCATTAAACAAATACAGAAGCAGAAGATACAGTCTATCCGAGGGTGATGACTGCAAAGGAAAAAAACAAATAAGAAGAGAGAGCTGGAAAGTGCTGAGAAGCTGCTCTTAAAAGTGCCAAGTGACTCAGGTTCTGGAGATGGAGTGACCACAGGCTGTGCCTCAAGTTCAAGGACTGCGTGGCAATGGGAGGCTGAGCTGGAGCGGCAGCAGAGGCTCCTGAGATGTGGGGTTTGGAGGATAAAAGCCCGAGACGCTGCATGCACGGTTCCCACAGATGCTGAAGGCCCCCTGGGTGATGGCAGGGCTTGGGGAGCAGGGAAACCAGGAGCCTGGGGCCAAGTGTTTGCTAAAAGGAGGGCGTGGTTGGAGCCTTGAAGATGGCAAGCAACACAGAGTGGGTGGGATGTAGCCGAGAGATGTCAGCCTCCCAAACTGGGGGGGTGCAAGAAATAAGCACCCCCTGCTGGAAGGGGGAAGCAGGTCCTCGGACAAGGACACAGACAGCCTCTCAAGGAGCCTGCCGGCTGCCAAGTGGTGGGCGGTTAGCAGAGGGAGAAGCTGGCCAGGGGTTGGTTCAAGGGCAGGACCACAGAGCACCCTCTGTGGACAGGCGGATGGTCCGTTCAAAGATGGGCAGGACCGCCATGCTGGCTGCGAGGGTGTGTCTGAGCCCCTGACTGATAAGCTCTGGGAGAGAAGCCTAAACAATGGATTTAATTCCAACATCTTCCCTGAGGAGCTGCCCTGGACCTGGTGGTCAGGGGACATCTCTCCCTCCCCTGGAAAAATGGGAAACTCGGAACCGGCCAGCTTTGCCCTGTGACTATACGTATCGATTGATTCATCCAACAACATTTATTCACCACCTACTAACAGAGCAAGCACTCCTCAAGGCACTCGGGATACATCAGTGAGAGACACAGACCCCAAATGTTTGCCCTCGTGCAGGAGAGACGGACGATAAACACAATAAATGCTTCATATGGGGTATGTCAGTAATACGTGCTTTGGGGAAAATAAAACAGCAGGATGAGGGTTTGGAAGTAAAGCTGGGGGAACAGGTTACAAGTTTAAACCCAGGATTAAGAAGGCGTCCTTTGAGCGAAGACTTGAAGGAGGGAGGGAGCTAGGGGAAAAGCATCCCTAGAAGTGGAAACACCCAGCTGGAAGGCTCTCCAGTGGGAGAACAGCCAAGCAGAGGCACCAGTGGGGAAACCAGAGAGGAAACCGGCACGGGGCCCGGAGCGGGGGGTCTCCAGGGGCGCAGAGAGCTGGCAGCGCGGCGAACTCTGGGGCCGCACGACTGGATCCGTGACTTCTGAGGACCGCTCCGGCTGCCTTACTGGGAGTGGATGTCACTGCGGGGCAAGCGGGAGGCAGCTGTGGCAGAGACAGGGAGTCGGGTTTTGAACCTGCTGGCTTGCAGCTGTGTTTGGGATCTGCGGCCTCTGCTAGTTCATATCCCTCATCTGCCTTGTTCTCCCCCGTCTGCCCAGCACATAGGTGAGCACTAAAGGTTAGTGTCCCTGGGAGACTGCCCGCATTCATCCGTTCATTTCACTTTACAAACATTTATTGAGTACCTGCTGCGTGCCAGGCACTGTGCTGGGTACTTTATGCTTACTCAGTTTAATCTTCAGTGCCAGGGAAATAGGACCTACTGGCCCTTCCACTCATCTGGGATTTTTTGGGGTTTTGTTGTGGTTGTTTTTCCTTTTTTTTTTTTTTTTTTTTGGCTGTGCTGCACAGCATATGGAACTTCTCCAACCAGGAATCGAACCCATGCCCCCTGCATTGGAAACACAGAGTCTTAACCACAGGATCACCAGGGAAGTCCTCACCTGTTTTTTTCTTTTAAATAGAAATTTATTTATTTTAATTGGAGGCTAATTACAATATTGTATTGGTTTTGCCATACATCAACATGAATCTGCCACAGGTACACACGTGTTCCCCATCCTGAACCCCCCCATCTCCCTCCCCATACCATCCCTCTGGGTCATCCCAGTGCACCAGCCCTCTCACCTGGCTTTATAAAGGAGGGAATGAATAACCAGGGATTAAAGTGGCTCCCTCTCTTAGAAATCCTCTTTGTTACCCTCTCTCCACCTGCTACTCTCCTCATGCCTCCTCCAAGGTCAAGGGGCCCTTCCCATTCCTTCTGCCAGTCCATTCATTCCCTATTCCCTTCCCTCTCACCTCACCAGCCCATCTTCCAGATCTTGCATCCCAGCAGTTTGGGGAAAGGTGCTCTGGCCAATCAGGAAGAAGACGAGGAGGGTAAAGGCCTGGCTACATACTGACCCACTGAGATCAGCCCCTGTCACTCTCTGGACCAATTCACACCGCTCTGTTCCTGAAGTCGAGCCTGGCTTCTCACACTGTCCAGGGGACACTGATGGCTTCCTCCCCAAGAGGTGTCTCCTGGGTGATGCTGACCAGAGCCCCAGGCTGGGATGGTTGGAGGGATGATGCTCAGCCTTCCTGGCGCTGGTCCCCATCTCTTGCAGGGATACCCCTGGGGTCCTCCAGGAGAAAGTTCCGCCCACGCACCCCTGGCACCCATATGTCCTTGGGGGACCCCAAACTCTTGTGCAAAAAACAAACACACCTCTTTGAGACCTTGACATCCTCACTTGCAAAGCAATGCGCTTTATAAGGTTGTGAGAATTAGATGAGATAATAGGTGTGCCTGGCACAGTTTCAATTTTCAACAAATTCCAGCCGCTGTTACTATTACTTCCTCCACTCCTCGTCCCCTCTACCTGAGGATTTTAAGTTCATGGAGGATGGAGCCGTGTCTTATCTTTGCATCCCCAGTGGCTAATTGAGGACCCAGAATACAGTAGATTTCTATCAGTGCTGGGGGAATTGATAAAGATGATGCATGAAGCAGACCCCGCGGAATTTCAAGTGCACACTTTCCAAGAGGGCACACGGGGGAGAGTCAGCGCTCAGTGAGTCTGCCCGTGCTAGTGACGTCCCTCACCGAAGCCCCACTCCCTGGGGAGAGTGGCCCCAGGGAACTGGGTGGGCACGGGGCAGTGAGGCATGACTGGGCTGGTTGAGGCGCCCTTAGCAAAACTCCACCCCGCGCCTGCGTGCTCCGTCGCCCAGTCACGTCCAGCGCTGTGTGAGCTCATGGGCTGTAGGCCGCCAGGCTCCTCTGTGCATGGGATTCTCCAGGCAAGAATCCCGGAGTGGGTTGCCTTTTGCTCCTCCAGGGGACCTTCCCGACCCAGGGACTGAACCCAGGTCTCCTGTGTCTCCTGCATTGCCGGCTGATTCTTTACTCACGGAGCCATCGGGGAGGCGCCGCCCCCTGACAGGATGAACCCAAGCTGAAGTCCAAGTTCCCCACACATCTGGGGGCTGGCCTGCCATCAGCCTTCTGGACAGGAGGGAACCAGGAAGAGGAGGTGGAGGGAAGGAGTGTGGAGGGCCAGGGACATGACTCTCAGGAAAGGAGCCCCACCATCTGGTTCTGCCCCCGGCTTCGCCCTGGGCTTTGAGACAGCAACTCCCGGGAGAAGGCGGCTGGGAATCCAGCCCTCTCTCCTGGCTCCTTATCTGCCTCCTGCTGTCAGTCAGCCTGCTGCAGATATGCCAGGGGGCTGAGAGCTGTCTGGGCTGGAGCCACAGAGAGAACATAATTAAAACGATACTCCTGGGCTGGCAGAGAGGGTGGGAGCACCCGAGGATCCTTGCTTGGGAACTCATGGAGGATGTAAAGGCACACAGTTCCCTTCTCAGAGAAAAGACAGGGTCACCAGCAGTCACAGAACAGCCTTGCAAATAAACGGCAACAGGCTACCAGCCCGCTGCGGCTTCACCTGGCACATCCATCACCCAGAAGAAGACCCAAAAAGGACCTCAAGTTCGTATTCTGCACCCTTTGGTCGGCTTCTCTTCCTGCTCCTGCCCCCACCTCCCGAAGGCAGGTGATTGCTTGGGAGGGTCTCAGGAAACTCCTAGAGAATCGGCACCCCGCCCTGAAACGCGCTCTGAAGTCGCTGGTGCTGGCGTGATGACAGGCATCTTTTTGCTGTTCCTGGCTGTGCTGGGTCTTCTTTGCTGCACACGGACTTTCTGTAGCTGCAGCGAGGGCGGGCTTCCTCTTCGGTGCAGTTTGCAGGCTTCTCACTGCGGCGGCTTCTCTAGTGGTCGAGCAGGGGGGCATCAGTAGTTGTGGCCCATGGGCTTGGTTGTTCCCCAGCACGTGGGATCTTCCTGGCCCAGAGATCGAACCTGTGTCCCCAGTGTTGGCAGGCAGATTCTTAATCACTGGACTGCCAGGGAAGTTCCCAACCATGCTTTTACTTATTCAGTCAGCACTTAGGATGCCATGCAAAGCACCAATAAACCAGGAGCGTGCTCTCCAAAGGGGGTGATACTTCTACTTAGTCCCTCAGTCGTGGCCGACTCTTTGTGGCCCTGTGGACTGTGGCCCGCCAGGCTCCTCTGTCGATGGGATTCTCCAGGCAAGAATCCTGGAGTGGCTTGCCATTTCCTTCTCCTAAAGGGGATGATAGACGTGGATAACGTAATCTCATGGAGACAGGTTGAATCCCGACAGATGGAAGGAGAGAAGCTAGGCTCTGTGAGAAGGCTTGGGTGGAATGGCTTCCCTGCAAAGGGGGCCCTGAGTTGACACCTAAGGGCAGTGGGCGGTGGCTCGTTTATTTTGGCTCACGGGCCGAGCCTTGCAGGTAGAGTGTGGCAAGGACAGAGGTTTGAGAGCACACAGGTCACATCTGAGGGATGAGGTGGGAGCTGGTGGACCCACAACGTGCATCCAGCCAGGCCTCATGTCTGCAGGCCTCAGTTCCTCTACTGTGAGGTGAAAACAGAGGGCATAATCACGCCTTCTCTTCTGAGGGTGGTCGAGCATCATTGCGGGAAGTGGTTGGGGGGAAATGGAGAGAATGACACTCTGCTTGTCCGTGGAGGCTGAAGGGGGAGAACTGAGCCGGGCAGCATCAGGGGGCCTCTCCTCACTTCTTGCCTTGCCACCTCTTGCAGGTCCTGAAGGCCTAGTAGCCCGCGAGATGCCGGGTCTGCTGAACCAGATCACAGGGGCGGCCCTGCCCCTCACCTCTTCCGACATCACCTCCTTCGTCAGCGGTTACGCTCTGGGGCTCACTGCCTCCCTCACCTATGGCAACCTGGAAGCCCAGCCTTTCCAGGGTAAGGGTCCCTGCAAGGGCTTCCCCAGGGCCACAGGCATGCTGAATCCCCCGTCCTGACACTCATCAGCCAACTGACATCAGACAAGTCACGTCACCTTTCTGAGCCTCGGTTTACCCACCTGCAAAGTAGGAATACCATTTCTGCCCAACAGGTCTTAAAGCTGGGGGCAAGTCATGTCAGGATTTGAACCCAAGTTTGGGCTCCACCCCAGCCCTGTCTCAGCCCTATCGATGTCCACAAATCACGCCCACCAGTCAGATAGTCAATCCTCCACGTCCCCCAGGGAGTCTCACAGGAGGAGAGGTATCTGGACTCACTGGAAGCCAGGAGGTCCCAGTGCTAAGCGTGGCTCTCGTCCCCGTGACCTTGGGGAAGCCACAGTCCTTCTCGACGTCAGGATGCTCCCATGTTTGTCTGGATGCCAGGGTTTGAGGGAGAAACAGATGAGGTAATGCGTGAGGAAGGGCAGCGTGGAATGGAAAACAGTCTGCGAATGTGAGTCATCAGTGTTCGGCAGTCAGGAGTGTGTACCGATGTTCCCCTGCGAGAGCTGTTTGTAAATTGTGCTCTTGTCTTTGTGTGTAAGGAAGGGAGTTACCGGAAGCCTGGCCAGGAAAGTCCTGTATAAAGGATAGTTATGCTTCGCATCCCTTCTCATCCGAAGTGATGGAGGCCTCCTGACTCCCAAACTTCACCTCTTGGGGCACCAACCCTCCAACCTGACTTGAGTGTCTGAAATCCTTTGAGTTCCCAAAAGAAACCTACAAAGGAAACTTTTCTCCCCACAGAAATCTTCCAGGCAGAACAAAGATCCGGTCCCTCTGTTTCAGGAAACCTACAGAAGATAGCTTAACGTGAGACTGACAGGGAACCGAAGAGACTATATTACTTGAACAGCTGTAAGACAGTCCTTTAGCTTTCCATGTGTGGAAAAACCAGTGCCCCCATTTTACAGATGAGGAGACTGAGGCTCAGAGGGATGGGAAACTGGGATTTATGGAGAGCTCGTCATGGTCCTGGCATTGTGCTGCCCCCGGGTTAGCGGGCTGATTAAATGAGATAAGACCTCGGTCCTCCAAGCGTGCTCCCCCAGCCATCAGCATCACCCAGAGCTGGTTGGAAACACAGAATCTTGGGCCCTGCCCCAGAACTACTAAATCAGAATCTGCGTTTTAACCAGACCTGCCCCCTCCCCCAGGTGACTCATGTTTTCTTAAAGTATAAGAAGCGCTGCACTGAGGCATAAAAACGTAGGACGCACACTGTGGGGGGTGGAGCTTAGTAAACGGTGGCCATTCCCCCCACTTTCATAATGACCCTGAGTTTGACTCTATCATCCCCATTTTCAGACGGGGCTCTGAGGTTTCGGGAGGCTGAATGTCACCAGACTGGGGCAGGGGGCAGGGCTCAGATTAGAACCCTAGTCCTCTTCCTCCGAAGACCAGCTCCTGGGCACCACGGGTGGTAATCCACCACACAGAAGTGTCTTGTTAGACCCACACAACAGGTCACATAGAAATCCAGATTGCTGCTCTCTCTTGAAAAATCAGAAACCCTGGCCACACCAGTGGAGCCAGAAGGATGGGGGATCTAAAACCTGGGATGAAGGTGGAGGTAGACGCTCTGGGGAGGAGGTGGTCAGGACATTTCTCAGAGGCCCAGGGTCCACATCAGCATCCGCATGAGCGCCCCCTTCTCCCAAAGTCTCAGCAGAGACCAGCCCCAGGCCAGGGCCACCGGGGGCGAATCTTGGCGCCCGCCCCGCGGTGCGTGCAGTTCCTAAAGCGGGTGGATGAGGCTGCCTGTTTTAGAGGTTCGGTCTCTTCATTCTCTCTTCTACTCCCTGGGGCCGCGAGGGTGGGGCAGGTAGGCAGAGTACTGGGTGGCCGTGGCGAGCTTGCAGCTCGGCGCAGAGTGAGAGATGGCTGGGACGGGGGAGCACTACCCCGCCACTGACGTGGAGCCTGCCACTCTACACGTCCTGTCCAGCCCTAGAGCCGGGGGCGCCCAGCCCGAGTCCCCTCGGGAGCCCTCTAAGGGGGCAGCGAATGCCATGGTGCCCTCACACGGCAGCCCAGGGGCTCTGGTTCCATGCCAGGGGGGCGGGCATGCCGAGCGGCGCTGGGTCACCCCATGACCCCGGGCCCTGTCTGCCAGGTCTCTTCGTGTACCCCCTGGACGAGTACACCACGGTGATCGGCTTTGAGGCTGTCATTGGGGACCGCGTTGTGACGGTACAGATCAAGGACAAAGCCAAAATAGAGGGTGGCCACTTTGAGGCTACTGGCATTCGAGCTGCGACTGTCACAGGTAAGAGGGCTGGAGGGGCTGTGGCAGGGCCTGGGCGTGGCTGGAGTCTCGGCAGACCAAAAGGGAAGCAGTGGGATCGGGTAGAGAGAGCACTGTACTAAGAGTCGGGAATCCTGTGTGACCGTGGCCCAGTAATTAACCTCTCTGAACGTCACCTAACTGTCTGTAAAACAGGCAACTGTTTCTCCTCTCACTTGGAAAGAGTGGTAAGGGTCAAAGAGGCAAGCAGAGCATATTTAAGACATCTCTAACAACCAGAAAAGCATATTATCATTTAAGCTCAGAGGTTGTAGAATGAGTCATACCGGGATTTGACTGCCAGTCCTGTTGCTTGCAAGCTTAGATAAGAAATGAGGACTTGTTTTGTAAAATGTAACTAATAATCCATTGAAATCTCAACAAAGAGCGTGCAGAACGCTCATCACTGTCACTGATGCAGAGTCGGTACTCACACAACGGCCATGGGCTCCTGCTATGGAGGATACTGAGGCTCAGAGGGGGAGTGCCCAGCCCAAGGTCACAGAGCATGTTAGTGGCAGAGCCAAGGCTTGCGTCCAGACCAAGGATCATACGATATAAAAGATTCTCACTATTGGATCTGTGATGGAAATGAAGTTTCTTCACCTGATCCTCGATGTTCAAGAATCTCTGAACACCCATGCTGTGTAAGATGCAAAGTTGCCCCCCAAGAGTTTAGGACTTTTCGCAGCCTGGGAGAATAGCTAGGGCATGCCAGGGAGTGACTACGATAGGAAGTTGAACATGGCCATGCCAAAAACGGTCCAGGTCATGTCAGAGGAGGAAAAGAAGGGGCCACATTGGGACCAGGGAGGTTTTCATGGAGGGGTTGGATGGGTGGATAAGATGGGCTAAGAAATGATGAGGGATGGGCCTTTCAGATGAAAAGAAACAGCACAGATTCTGAGGGAGGTGAGACGTTCCAGTGTCAATCCTAGGGGGACATAGAGTCTGAAGATGGAGATGTGACCCTCCTTCGGGGGTGAGTGGGTCCCAGCCTCCCACTTCCAGCAGGGCACAGTGCAAAGTTCACAGGCCTGGGATCAGATCCACATAGGTTCAGATCCTGGTTCAAGAAATTAGTTCTTTGTTGCATAACTTGAACTCATTATGCCCCCACGCTGAGCCTCAGTTTTCCCATCAGCGCACAAGCTCCTCTAACCCAACACACAGCAAGCTTAGAGGGGATGAGAGAGAAGGGGCTCATGGCCCCTGACTCCAGGCCTGGCACGTAGGAACCACTCTGCAAACGTTCCATTATCCCTCCTTCCTGCCAACCAGGAAAGGTGGCTCTGGATGAGGATTTGGAGCGGATCCTCTTTGTGGTCAACCTGGGGACCATCGCCCCGATGGAGAATGTCACCGTGTTCGTCAGCACCTCCTCAGAGCTCTCGACACTGCCCAGCGGGGCTGTGCGGGTCCAGCTGCCTGCTGTCTGTGCCCCGACTGTGCCCCAGTTCTGCACGGAGAGCACCGGCTCCCCCAGCCAGCAGGTCCACGGGTGAGGAGCCCTGCCAGATAGGGCCAGGGTCGTGGAGTGGGGGGTCAAGGTGTGGGGGAAGATAAAGGATATGCAGTGATGCTAAGCTCTGTAGCTGCCGCCTCTCGAAGACTGTCGAAGAATCTCCCTGAAATGCCTGATGTTGGTACTGATCAGAAGTGTTGGAATTGGGATCAGAATATCCAGGCTTTATACTTTAATGCACTCAAGAGGCATTTTTGGAGCACCTACTATGTGCTAGCGGAGAAGGAAATGGCAACCCATTCCAGTATTCTCGCTTGGAGAGCCAGGGACAGAGGAGACTGGCGGGCTACAGTCCATGGGGTCCCAAAGTGTCAGACACGACTGACACGGCTTAGCACGCACGATGTGCTGGACACTGGGGGGTGTTAGGAGCACAGAGGGCACAAACGCACACGGTTCCTGACCTTTCCGGAACTTGGTGAGAGAGATCATTATCCAGCGGATAACACAACTAATGTGAACTGTTTGTGAACTTGCATGCATAATTAATTATATGAAAGTGCAATGGAAGAGACGTTCATTGGCTAAGAATATAAAAGAGGGACCCAACCCCTGGCGGTCCAGGGGCCAGGTCAGTTTTCTCTGAAGAGTGATACGTCAGCTGAGGGCTGAGCCAGGAGGCAGACAGATAAGGCACAGGGAGAAACGTTCCTATAGGTGGGAATGGCAGGGGCTAAGGCCCTGAGGACGGGGCCCCAGAGAGGAACGGAGGCACAGGTGACATGAGGTGAGGCTGCAGAGATACAGGACACGCTGTGGCCCTGGCCAGCTCTGGATTGCTCCCCAGAGTAATAAGGAGCCACTAACAAGGGTTTTCAACAGGGTCAGGTAGGACATTGCAGCAGTTTCTCTGCAGTCTCCCCAGCGGTGGGGAGGAGGGCAAAGGGGGTCACAGCCTGAGGCACCTGCAGCTGAGATCAGGGATCCTCCTATTTCCCCACCTGTGGACCCGGGGGACCAGCGTCTCCTCCACAGGGAGAGAGGAAGCCCGGTTTAAGAGGCCTGCTGCGTCTGGGAGATATCTTTTGATGCAGCTTATCATGTGGTCTCCCTGGTGGCTCAGCGGTAAAGAACCCGCCTGCCAACGCAGGAGACGCGGGCTCAATCCCTGGGTCAGGAAGATGCCCTGGAGGAGGACAT
This sequence comes from Oryx dammah, assembly GCF_014754425.2. Lineage (NCBI taxonomy): Eukaryota > Metazoa > Chordata > Mammalia > Artiodactyla > Bovidae > Oryx > Oryx dammah. Next base: position 3,748,592 of record NW_024070211.1, read on the forward strand.
GGCAACCCACTCCAGTGTTCTTGCCTGGGAAATCCCACGGACAGGGGAGCCTGGCGGGCTACAGTCCATGGGGTCGCAAAGAGTCAGACATGATTTGGTGACTAAACAACAAACTCCTTAACTCCCCCTCCCCTACTCTTGTCCTGAATCTTTGAGTCAAGTTGAAATCTGGGAAGATATAAACACTGTACAAATCCAGGAGTTTCATACACTTACTCTGCAGGGCTCTGGGGACAGCTGGGAGCACGTACCCACTGGGTCACAGAGGACAATGTCAACAGACTCCTGGACACCACAGGTTAAAGGGATGATCTATGACTAGGCTGGGAAAGGGGAGGAGGAGAAGGGGATGACAGAGGAGGAGACGGTCAGTGGCATCACAAACTCAATGGACATGAGTTTGGGTAAACTCCAGGAGTTGGTGATGGACAGGGAGGCCTGGCGTGCTGCAGTCCATGGGGCTGCAAAGAGTCAGACACGACAGAGCGACTCATCTGAACTGATGGCCAGGCTGGCGGGGAGAGGTTACTGCAGCCTCCCATAAGGGGCCAGCCTGGAGGGCAGTCCTCAGTCATTCCACACATAGCAATTAAACATTTACCGTGGGGCAGGACTGAGCACACACATGGGCCAGGCACTGTTTCGGGTGCTGGGAATACGGCAGTAAACCAGAGAGGCAAGGTCCCTGCCCTTAAGGAGCTAGCATGCTAATGGAGGAGACAGACAATAAAGAAATAAGCTCATACATATGTCATATGTTAGGTGATGAGTTCTATGGAGACAAACGCTACTGAGGCTGGAGAGGCACAGGATGGGGCGGGTGCTCGTTAGAAGAGAGGGTTTAGGCACCAGCTGAGAGCTGGACCAGAAAGAAGGCTGAGCGCCGAAGAACTGATGCTTCTGAACTGTGGTGTTGAAGACTCCTGAGAGGCCCTTGGACTGCAAGGAGATCCAACCAGTCCATCCTAAAGGAGATCAGTCCTGAAAATTCACTGGAAGGACTGATGTTGAAGCTGAAACTCCAATACTTTGGCCACCTGAAGGGAAGCGTTGACTAATTGAAAAGACTGATGCTGTAAAGATTGAGGGCAGGAGGAGAAGGGGGCGACTGAAGTGAACATGGTTGGATGGCATCACTGACTTGACGGACATGAGTTTGAGTAAGCTCCAGGGATTAGTGATGGACAGGGAGGCTTGGCGTGCTGCAGTCCACGGGGTCACAAAGAGTCGGACACAACTGAGCAACTGAGCTGAACTGAGGCAACATCTGAGGCCTGATCTGAATGAAGGGAGCACGCCATGGAAATCATTTGGAGGAAGAACATACTGAGCCGGGAGTAGAGCAGGCAGGAAGGGCAGAGGCCCTGAGGCAGCGCCAGGCTTGGTGTGTTTGAAGAGCAGCAGGAAGGCGCGTATGAACATAGCAAATGGGAGAGACGTGCTGGAGTCAGATCACGGAGGGCCTCGAAGTCTAGGGTGAGGACACTTGCTGGCACAACAGAGAAGCTGCTGGCACCAGCCAGTGCCAGGCCAGGGAACACAGCTCGTGGGTCAGCTGTGCAAACACTGCCATAGTGCATTTGTAAATGCAAGCCTGGTACATTTGAGAGGCAGGACCTAGCAGAGCTGGGGACATTCAGACCTCGGTGGGTCAAGGAACAAGAGGCGTGGGAGTGCACAGCTCCCCTGAGGTGGGCCTGATAAATTTTTGATTCCTGCCCACTCCAGCAGGAAAGAGTTAACAGAGGCACCCTTGGGACTGCAGGGGCTGCAGACACCTGCCTGCATTAAATTCCGATGAAAAAGTGGCTTAGATAGAGTGACATGAGAAAAAGTAAGAAAAATAGACCATACCAAATGTTAGTGAGGATGAGGAGGGAAACTCTCGTTCACTGCCGGTGGAAGTAAACACTGGCCCAGCCACCTTGCAAAGCAATCTGGCGGTATTTGATGTGTGCGCTTTGACCCAGGGATCCCAGAGAAATCCTTCCATACATCCAGAAAGGGCACACAGACAAGGATCTCCCTGGGGGTGGCCTGTGGACGCAGGGAGGTGGAGGCAGGAAGAAACCAGGGCAACATAACAGAGGCCCTCAGGTCGCACCATTGTCGTTGTTTAGTCGTTAAGTCATGTCCGACTTTTTGCGACCCCGTGGACTGTAGCCTGCCAGACTCCTGTGTCCATGGGCTTTCCCAGGCAAGAATACTAGAGCAGGTTGCCGTTTCCTCCTCCAGGGGATCTTCCCCACCCAGGGATCGAACCGAGTCTCCTGAATCGGCAGTCAAATTCTTTACCAATGAGCCAGCAGAGAAACAAGCTGAATCACAGCAGCAGCAAAGACTTTGGTTTTCAGACCTTTAAAACACAGCATTGGGTGAAAAAAAAGGGAAGCCGCTGAATGAGATTCCTAGCACAATGCCATCTTTTCAACCAAATGTCATGGTGTCTCTTACAATGCTCTGTGCATATTCAGAACAAAAACCTCAGAGGGCAAGGCCTTGGAGGGGAGGGAAACAGAGCAGGATGAGAGCCCGGGTGAGGGACAACAGACAGAGGGCCAGAGACGATCGAGCAGCAGATGACTTTGCTGAGCACTCATGAGAGACAGCTGCGTCATCACGATCCCTATTCAATGAGAAAACCAAGACTCAGAGGAGGAGTGGCTCAGGCAGGGGTCCCCAGCTGCCAGAGACAGAGCAGGGATTCCAGATGTGATGTGACGCCATGTAAACTGTCCCACGGCCAAGTCCGAGAGACCCGGGTGAGGACGTACACTCTGCCAAGTGCGAGTGTGGGAACTGAGGCCAGTGCTCCCATCTTGCTGAGTCTCCTCCCCCCTCCCCTCCTCCCGGCCTCCTTCCCAGCAGAGACAAGCACTGCTTTGGCAGCCGGGCCCTGGACTCCTGGAACAGACTATGCCTGTCGACTCTCCTGGACACTGACGTGTCCAACCCCATGGAATACGAGTTCAACTTCCAGCTGGAGATTCGTGGGCCCTGCCTGCTCGCAGGTGAGCGGAGCTGCCTAGACCCCAATGGGGCTGGAAAGAAGATTCCAGGTCCTGGGGTGGGGAGAGGAAGGGAAGGAGGGAAAGCTGGCCGGCCCAGGTGGATGACAGCCTGCGGCCAACCTACTGCCCGACAGGACACTTTCCCAAGGACAGATTTCAAGACTGGCCCCACTACCCCCCACAATGGCTTCCCTGGGGAAATGTCCACAAGGGCCTAGCAGTCCAAAGTCCGAGGTCAGAGGTCCAAGGTCCTCTCCAGGAGGCCACAGCCACAGAGATGCTTCTCGGGTCCTCCCCTGGGGTGGAGGTGGGGGTCCTCTCAGTGGGGTAACTTTCCAAATCCAGCCACCTAGATCCCACCCTAGAGCTTCTGATGATGACGCTGGTCTGGGGTGAGAGCCTTGGGCACCGGAAACATTGACAAGCTCCCAGGGGATTCTAACTGGGAGCCAGAGTCAGGCACCAATCTTCTGATGGTTCCCCTCCCCCTCCCAGTCAAGGTTTTAAAAGAATGTGGTGTCGGTCCATGAGTGTTCTCCCAGAGCAAGCCGACATCCCAACACGAGAGGCGTTTATGGAGTGCCCTCTGATGGAGCGTGAAGCTCCTTTTGTCTCTGTGGCCTGCGAGGAAGCCACCCCTTTAACCCGCACTGGGTCCCGGAGTCAGGGCAGGAGAGGTTATCCAACCTTGTATAGCTAAGCTCCCAATTTGCAGATGGGGAGACTGAGAAGGGCTGTCCACAGTTTTGCACACCGGCAGGCCAGGAGCCCCTGATGGGGCTGGAGTGGCAGTCACCTCCGGCCTGGGCCTCCCGGTCCCCCCACCAAGCCCCTCTCTCTCTGGGGACCCCTGAACCTATCCCACTTTTCTGCGCCACTCAGGGGTAGAGAGTCCCACCCACGAGATCCGAGCTGACGCCGCCCCTTCCGCAAGCTCCGCCGAGAGCATCATCGTCACCCTGGCCAATAGGCACACCTTTGACCGGCCCGTGGAGATCCTCATCCACCCCAGCGGTACAGTGCACCCAGCGGGGACCCCTGGGGCTGCCGGTGGGAGGGATGATCCCAGGGCACACAGACCCCCACCCCACCCCCGCCCCGTGGCCAGGGAGAGGGTAGGCTATGTGGCAGAGGAGAGGAGACCAATTACTCGCTTCCATGTCAACGTGGCTCTAGTTGGCAGAGTTGAGTGTCTCCTGCCCCATTTCAGCTCCTGAAGCCCCACTGTCTCATCCACACATTGGTGCACTTTGCTCTCAGGCCAGCTGAACACCTAAGCTTGGTGAGACCCCAACAGTTCTGAACCCCCAGGGAGCAACTCTTTTATCTCTTTAAGAATTCATAGAATGTCAGGATGCAAAAAGATTGGAGCCCAGGATCACTCCCATTTTACAGATGGGTAAAGTCGAGTCACGCACTCTCCTGACTCCCAGCTAAGGAGTCTTCACACACCTCAAGCGGCCAGGGATCCCATCCCCCTCCTCCAACTGGGAGTCCTCCCCACAGTGAAGATCCACCCCTCAACCAAGGTCCCCCGCGTTGCCCTCACGCTTGGACAAAGCCGTCTCATCTCTGCAGAGCCCCATGTGCCACATGTCCTGATGGAGAAAGGGGACATGACCCTGGGGGAGTTTGACCAGCACCTGAAGGGAAGAGCAGATTTCATCAAAGGGATGAAGAAGGACAGCAGCGCAGAGAGAAAGGTGAGAGTGGCTGAGCAGCGTCAGCAGTGGCAGAACCGGGGTGGTTCTGGGCCCCGGGTCTGCGCTGGGCCAGTGAGAAGCCTGGGCCCCAGGGTGGGGTGGGGTGACTCGCCCGAGGTCGCACAGCGAGCTGACGATCCCACCTCCTGCCAAGCCACCTGCTCCTGGTGCCATCCAGGTGCCTGAAAGCATGAAAGTGAAAGTCGCTCAGGCGTGTCCAACCCTTTGTGACCCCTTGGACTGTACAGTCCATGGGATTCTCCAGGCCAGAATACTGGCTGGGTAGCCTTTCCCTTCTCCAGGGGATCTTCCCAATCCAGGGGTTGAACCCAGGTCTCCCGCATGGCAGGTGGATTCTTTACCAGTGGAGCCACCAGGGAAGCCCAAGAGTACTGGAGTGGGCAGCCTATCCCTTCTCCAGGGGATCGTCCCAATCCAGGAATTGAACCGGGGTCTCCTGCACTGCAGGCGGATTCTTTACCAATGAGCTATCAGGGAAGCCCATCAAGATGCCTAAGCTAGAAAAACTTTAGGCTGGAGGCAGAAATGACCTTGGTCTTCTTCAGGATAGTCTGCCCCCAAAAGGCACCAAGGGCCCTACGGCTGGGTGCCCTCGCGGCTCCATCTCTACTTCTGGGTCTCCCTTTACCCACCTGCTGAATGGGTCTCTTGATTTGCCTTCCTCTGGGATCGTTGCTTGCTCTTAGGTAAAGAATAAAGGCAGAGCCGGGGAAGCCAGAGAATCCCTCTCCCTCAGCCCACCCCTCCCCCATGAAGTTAAAGGATAAAGGGGTCCTCAGCAGGGGCTGGGGGTGGGGAAGAGGGGTAAGAAGATGCTGAGCCTCAGCCATAAGCCACCCCCGCAGTCTCCCTCCTGCTGGTGTCACCGCACACCGCCCTGGGTCCTGAGTGCCAAGGTAGGCTCAAGAATAAGGGCACACTGCTTTTTATCATCTCCCTTTTTAGGTGAGAAAACTGCAGCTTAGCACCCACAATAACTGGTGAGCTGGGAAAAGAGAGTTGGCTTTCGTGACACTGAGGCTACTCATGTGGGGTGATTGTGCTGAATGTAAGGGCCCCTCCGGCCCCTGCTGGTCTGACGGGCAGAGGACGGTGGAGAGGGACAGACAGGAATGCAGAGAAAACCTACAGTTGATATCCTTCCCTTTGGTAGAGATCCCACCCGAAGGCCCTGGCTTGGAGGGAGATGGGGGATGGCACAGGGAAGGTACAGATGGCTCAGTGCCCACCCCCACCTTGGAGACCCTGCTAGAAACATCTGCCCTCCCAGAGGTGCCCCCAGATGAGTCAGTTGGGAGAAGAGGCTGGAGCAGGGTTCTCAGAGGAGGGGTGGCAATGTCGGGGTGCCACTGGGCTCCAAGAACTGCAGCGTGCAGCAGGGGGAGTCAGCAGTGAGCCTCCCTGCCTGCCTGCCTGCCAAGCCTTAAATCAATTAGCTCTGGGACCGCCGGAGCAAATGAGAATTAATTTGCCACCTTGGGTTGGTTATGCAAATACCCTGTATTCTCATGAGCTTCAGGGATGACAGCCATCAACCTGCAGCTGCTAAGAAGTGATGAGTTTATTGTAATTGGATAATGGCAGCTCAAGGAGACATCAGAGAATCCTGAGCCCGAGGCCCCCACCCCCAACCCTCCGAGAGGCAAAAATCAGGCTCCTGTCACTGATGTGCCCGTTGCTGCCTCGGGCTCTGTCGTCTAGAGAGCCTTGTTGGGCAGTAGCTTTTGGCTAAGGACCTCCCTGTGGGAGGGGAGGACCTGATCCCTCACCAGGGAGGGAGGTGAGCACCCAGAAGCATCAATCAGGGAGAGCTGGGTGGGCTGAGCTGTCAAAAACTGTGATTTAACAAAGTGGGGGCAAATGACACAGAGGGAGACACAGATGGAGATGGAGAGAGAAACAGAGTCAAAAGAGAGACAGGCTGAAAAATAAAAAAATGATACACAGGTCAGTAGCAGACAGAAAAGCCCAGAGATTCATCTTCTCATTTACTCATTCAACAAACAGTACGTGTCCTGTTAGGCATCAGGCTCTGTTTAGGCCCTGGGAAGACCGAGAATGTCTCATCCTTTCCTCCTGGTGCTTACACTCTAGCCCAGGGAAACAGACAAGAAGCAACAAATGAGCAAGATCAGTTAAGCAAGGACCAGGGACTGTCCTAAAAGACCTAAAACAGGATGATGGGATAATGAGTGATGAGTCCCGGGTGCTGTTTCGCCAAGTGTTTAGAGGAAGCTTATCTCAAAATGAGACCTGGTGGATTGTGAAACCCTCGGAGAATGTACAAAGAACTGGAGGCAGAATAATGGTGATGCACTTGGAAGACAGAAATGTGCCCCCTGTGGCCTGAAATGTGGGGCAAACACGAGGTAGACAGGCAGGCAGGGGTCAATCCATAAGGGGCTTCATGAGCCCTGGTACGGGAATGAGAGGACACTGTTGCTTAAGCAAGAGAGTAACAGTGATCACACTGCCTGCTCTGTATGGAACAGATCACAGGGAGAAAAAAGGAGAGGAAGGAGGCCAGGAAGGGGCTATTGCACAGGCCCAGGCAAAGGTCCTGAAAAAAGAAAGTGACGTGAAAGTATTAGTCACTCAGTCATGTCCGACTCTATGCAGGCTTGTGGACTGTAGCCGCCAGGTTCCACTGTCCATGGGATTTTCCAGGCAAGGATACTGGAGTGGGTTACCATTCCCTTCTCCAGGGGATCTCAGGAATCAGGACCCAAGGATCTCAGGGGCCTCAGGAATCAGACCCAAGTCTCCTGCATCGCAGGTGGATTCTTTACCATCTGAGCCACCGGGGAAGCCCAAGTTGGGTGTTTACAGTGGGGACAGGGAAGAGGGCACGTTCAGAAGGTGTGTGAGCTACACAACTGGCGGTCGTCTATTGAGGGAGCAGATACACAGAATGAGGAAGAGGGCGGGGTCAAGGACGACTCCTGGGCCTTTGCTTTAAACCACTGGGCAGGCGATGATGTCATCTGCTGAACTGAGGAAGGGGCCCAGACAGACTGAGAAATAGACAAAGAGAGACCTGTACACACAGAGACAGGCAGAGACGGAGAAAGATGGGGTGGTGAGAGAGGGTGGCAGTGAGGATGGAGAAAACGAGATTTGGCGCAGAGCTGACTGCAAGAGTCAAAGACAGTTCAGCAGCAGCAGGACAAGGCCAGCTAAGAGAATCCATGAAAAGATACCGAATCGTGGTGGTATTCTTCCTTTAACGTTTCCTGAGCCCATCTTTATACCAAGCTCTACGTGGAGCCCTGGAGATGCAAGAGACTCAAGCATGGTCTGCCTTCAAGTAGCCCCCAAGTTAGAGGAGAGACAGAGAGATGAGCAAAAACCTCCCAGTGTGAGAAATGCCTGGGTCCCCACGGCAAATAGCAAGAGTGGCAATGGTTGCTGTCCGGCAACGGTTACTCTGCTGAGCGGTGCCCTACAAGTGTTGCATTTCGTCCATGCAACTCAGTGAGGTATGTACTCCTGTCCTCATTTCATGGGCAAGGAAACTAGGTAATTAAGTCCATGTAAGATGGGGGCTGGATGGCATCACTGACTCGATGGACATGAGTCTGAGTGAACTCCGGGAGTTGGTGATGGACAGGGAGGCCTGGCGTGCTGCGATTCATGGGGTCGCAAAGAGTTGGACACGACTGAGCGACTGAACTGAAGATGGGGGCAGGATTTCCAAAGAGGTGAAACGTGAAGCGTGAGTAGGAAGTCTATCAGTGGAGAGAATCGGCAAACCAGGAAAGCCAAGGTGGGCCCTAGAGGGGCTTATCCCTGGATGTGAAAGGGAGAGAAACCGCTGTTCAGCCGAGGGCCTACATGTGTGCCAGGGCCTTCCCATCTGCAGGCCAGCCCAGTTCATCCTCAGGACCACCCTGAGAAATGGGCCTTATTTGTCCCATTTTCCAAAGACACAATAAACCCTGAGGAGGGACTATCCCAACATCACACGACTGGACCGTGGTAGCTGAGATTCAAACCCGGGGTCTTCCTGCCTCCAAAGTCCCTGCTGCTATTGCAACCTGTGAGCTTCTAGCAGAAGAGCCAGGTAGGGTCCACCTGGAAGTCTTATACGCAGAGCATGAGTGGGATTCTGATCAAACTTGGAGAGTGATGGGGGCCACCAGGGTGAGCCCCCAGGAGTAGCTCTAGGCCCCTTGAATGCTCACGTGAGAGTTCTCCTTTCTCCTCCAGACAGAAATCATCCGGAAACGCCTTCACAAGGACATCCCCCACCATTCCGTCATCATGCTGAATTTCTGCCCCGACCTCCAATCAGTCCAGCCAAACCTGAGGAAGACCCGTGGGGAGTTTATCTTCCTTGTTGACAGGAGTGGCAGTATGAATGGGACCAACATCCAATGCGTCAAGGTAGGACCCCACCCCCAGGATCTAGGATTCCAGGGTAACCAGCTTCTCAGCACTGTTTCCTTCCACACCTGAGCCACTTCCTTAAGTGACTATCTCTGGCTAAGAGACATGACGAGCAATTTTTTTTTTATCAGTTTAGACAGAGATCTCTCTGCTCAGTGATATGAGCAGAGGTTAACTGCTGTCCATTTTCAAAGGATGAAGTCATCAGTAACTCCCCTTGGAATTCTCCACAGCTCTGTTGAGTGCCTGCTCTGGCTAAAACGCCTAAGTACTCAGTGGAGAGGGATATAGAGAAGAGAGGAAGGAAATTAGCATTTGCTGAGGACCTGCTCTGAGTCAGGCTCTGTGCAGCCACTTAATGCACAGCTTGGTGTTTAATCCAGACAGTAATCCTGTGAGGTTGGTCCAGTTGTCACCGTTTTCCAAATGGGAAAACCCATCCTGAGAGTTTCAGTAATGTACCCAAGGTCATGGTCTAAAATTAAACCCCTATCTGTCTGTCTGTTTCTACCATGTGACATCAGAGGTTCATTAGATATGACCCCTGCCATCAAGGAATGTGTCAAATCCAGTGAAATGATTTGATTCATCTTTTTTTTTTTCTAATGCCTAATATGTGCAAAGCCCCAATGCTTGGAAATCCGGAAAGAGTGAAAGTGTTAATTGCTCAGTCATGTCCAGCTCTTTGCAACCTCACAGACTGCAGCCCACCAGGCTCCTCTGTCCATGGAATTCTCCAGGCAAGAATGCCAGAGTGGATAGCCATTCCCTTCCTGACCCAGGGATGGAACCCAGGTCTCCTGCACTGCAGGCAGATTCTTTACTGTCTGGAAAGAGTGAAGTGAAGTGAAGTTGCTCAGTCGTGTCCGACTCTTTGTGACCCCGTGGACTGTAGCCCACCGGGCTCCTCAGTCCATGGGATTTTCCAGGCAAGAGTACTGGAGTGGGTTGCCATTTCCTTCTCCAGGGGGTCTTCCCAACCCAGGGATAGAACCTGGGTCTCCCACATTGTAGGCAGACGCTCTACTGTCTGAGCCACCAGGGAGGGCAGGTTGTAAATACAGTTCTGCCCTCGAGGAGCTCACGGTGGGGAACTCCCTGGTGGTCCAGTGGCTGGGACTCCGCGCTTTCATATGGGCTTCAATCCCTGGTTGGAGCACAAAGCCCCTCCACCCCATTTGGCATGGCCAAACCAAACAGAAACACCAGAGGCTCACAGTCCAGTGAGGCTCATAGCCCTGCTAACCAAGCGCTCCTGGGAGTGTGGTTCTGATGCTTTGGAGAGTTCTGAAGGAGTGCAGGTGAAAGAAGAATGACCCCCCCACACACACACACATCCAGAAGCAGCCGTCTCCTTCAGAAGATCATTCACCTCAATTATGGCATTATCCAACTCTTCCTTGTATTTTCAGTTGCACAGATGTCTGCCTCCTTCTCTGGAATTATTCCCTTATTGAGGGGAAAGAGCAGATCTTCCTCGTCTCTCCCCATGGGCTCTAGCTCTGTGTTCGTGCAAAAGGAGCACTTGGTCGCTGTTTACTGAACTAGGCAAAGGATTACAGTTCAAGGGAGCAAGGAGTGAGGGACCAAGGAGAGGGCTCTGCTGTCGCGTGAAGTTTTATCCCTCCCCCTAGCTTGTCCTTGGAGCAGCCTCTTGCTTCCAGGCAACAGGATCAGCAGGGAGGGGTAGGGTTACGTGGGATCCATGAGGTCTCCTCAGCCTTGCCATGACTGGGTTTGCTCTTGAAGTATGACAGAGCAGTCATATGTCAGATCCAAGCTCCTGTTTGAGGCCTCTTGACACTCAGGTGCAGGACTGGTACCTTTTCCCCACCCCTGCCCACCTCCAGTCTTCTTGCCTGGAGAATCCCAGGGACGGGGGAGGCTGGTGGGCTGCCATCTCTGGGGTCGCACAGAGTTGGACACGACTGAAGCAACTTAGCAGGAGCAGCCACCGCCCACCATCAAAGGCAGCAGCAAGATGGGGAGCTGTCCACAGTGCTAGAGTGCTGAAGCATGCATCAGGCCTGTGGGGCCATGTGTATTCCATTCCACAACTGTACCAATTTGTAAGACATCCCTTCAGTTACCTTAGAGTATCATGGGATCATATACCTAAAACATCTCTTAGAGAGCATTTAATCCTCTTTCCCTGCCATTTTCCAAGTAAAGAAACTGAGTTCACAGAAGGCTAAGTGTTCTTCCAACATCACAGAGCTGGTGCAAGAACCTGAGCCTTCTGTGTCTTGACTTGGTGCTCATTTTCCTTACATTGCTGGCAGGGGATTATACAGACTCTTCCACTAAGAAAAGCTCTCTTCTCTGATTGTTATTCTTGCTTCATAGCTCTGTGGGAAAAGCAATGCCTGGGTTGCAGGGTCACTTCTGCCACAGACTTGCTATGTGGCTTTGGACAAGTTGATTCTCAACTCTGGGCTTCATTTATTCTTGATGAGAAGGGAGGATTCACTTAGGGAGGGCAAGCGTATGTCACACCTCATTCCGTTTCCCTTCTCCCAAGCCCAGACAGACATCAGTAATTGACCATGATCTCCAATGGTTTATGATGTCCATCTTCTTTGTGAATTGTACCTTTTATCATTAAAAAATACTCATCTCTGTTTCATTTAAAGATAAAAATATAATTGGCCAAGACATTTTTTTTCAATGCTGAGCCTGGTCTCAATCTGTATATCCTTCTCAGCTTGGTGTTCCAGGCAGTTACTACCAGTTCAATGGAGTTTGTTAATGAGTGGAAATCCAGTTCCTGAATTAAAGACCTACTGTTAGAATTCCCTGACAATAGCTTTCTCTAGCTCTGATTCGTGTGTCAGTCCCTTTCCCCTTGGAGTCACTCATGCTTTCTTTTCCAGGTCAGCTCGGGGAGCTCAAGGTCATCCTTTCACAAATGGCTTTGTGTTGGCACAACCCATTCTGCTAAATGTGCCCCTGTTAGAAAAAGTCACAGAAATTACTCAAGCCACATGTCCCTTTCCCCATTGACAATGAAGTCATTTTGGGATTGCTTAAGTCTTTCGGTGGCCCATTAGCTTGAAGTTTTTGGAAAAGCTAGGCTTCGGGATATAAGAGAGAATAGAAATCTAAACAGTCACGCCAAAAGGCAAAGTTCAGCCAATTTAATTTCCTGCAGCTGGTCTCCTTCTTCAGCTACCAATTGCTGCCAAAAACATTGCTTTAAAAATTGTAATAGGTGTGAGCAGAGACAATCTGTAGGGATCAGCAGAGTCTCCTGCTAGCAGCAATACACATTAGCAGCTAATGAAAAAATAAACAGATATTGACTTCTTTTGCAGAAAAACAAAATGTATTGACACAAGTAATAAAAGGAGATGGACAGAACATTGATGTTAATATTTACAAAGCAGGGTGGGAGAGGGGCTACAGGACTATGGAGCCTGAAAGACCATATGGTGTGAAAGTTGCCAGGATCTACTTGCAACTGTTTCCATCTAGACTTTGGAGTATAACAGTTTGTTTCTGTGAAGCTATGCCGAGATCCCTGGGATGCCATCAATAAACTCTGTGAGGGTGGGGGAAAGCCCCTCATTCCCGAGCTCTGTGCCAAGGCAGAGCCAACATGACTGAATATCTCAGTGCTGTGCTTTGAAAGCCTCAGCCCTGTTCTTAGGTTTTATGATCCAGTGCAATTCCTCAGTTTCCTTATCTGTAAAATAGAGGTATTTTTATTAATATGTATTTGATAGGGTAGGTAATAGTAACCGCTTACTGAATGTTTTACTGTGTGCCATGCTGAAGTTCAGAAAAATAACATAACTAACCCAAGGTCAAGTTAGTAAAGGTGAGATTGAAACCCAGATATGTTTAACTTCAGTGTATCTTCTTAACCACTATGCTATAATATATATTATAGAGAGGAAAAGAGACAATATACAGTGCTTAGCACATAGTGATTGCTTGACATTGATCACTGCACCGTATCATCGTCGTGATCAATACCATCATCTTCCCACTTGTCACCCCCACCTTCTCTCCACGTCATTATTTTTAGAATACACCTTGCTGAAGGTCTCCCGGTGTTGCCCGGTCAAACAGGTTCGGACCCTTTCACGTTCACAGGCTTGGGGTCAGAGTGACACATCTGAGTCCTGGCTCCACTGATTTACAATCCAATTGCTCACAAACAAGTCACTCTCCCTCTCTGTGCTCAGTTTCTCTTGAATAAAATGAGGGTGATACTGTGCCTGCCTCAGAGAGTTATTGTGAAGGTTATGTGAGATAATGCATGTAAAGTACATTCTGGGCATTCAACAGATGCACTAAAGAGACTCTTCCTAAGAAATGTATCCCTAGTTCATGACAGTGGGGGGGGGGGCGGTTCTGATCCAAAAGGCCCTGGATGACAGCCAGACAGAAGCCTGCTCCATGGCCAGCGAGACCAGGCCCTGTGTCTCCCGTAGATGTCAATTTTGTTTTGGCGGAAGGGAATGCGTACTTCCGGCTTTCCTTACCCCCCAGGGTCGTAGGAGGTGAAATGGAACCGGCAAACTCTAATAGAATGGCTTTGAGACTTGCTACACGGATGAGGAGTTTTATGATGATGGCTTTGGCCCAGCCTCTGGTCAGCATCAGTGAATTTCTTGCTCTGGGGGAGGAAGCAATGTTGGGTGCAGGCAGAGGGCGAAAGGTTCCCTTGGAGACTGCCTCTGTGCTGGTGTGAGAACACTGCTGTGTGATGGCCAAGGGAAGAACCCCTTCTGGAACCCTAAAAGTTCCTTCTTTCCCTATTAGGATGCCATGCTGGTGGCTCTTAAGAGCCTCATGCCAACCTGCCTCTTCAACATCATTGGGTTTGGATCCACGTTTAAAACCCTCTTCCCTTCCAGTCAGACCTACAGTGAGGTAAGGAGGGGGCATGGTTGGGACCAAGAAGGGTTGGGTGGTGAGGAGCAGAGGCAAGGGAGGGAAAGGAAAGAGGAGGTAACCTTAAGGCCTGCATTCAGAGGACCCTAACCCCGTGTAGAACCTAGCTGGTGAGGCCAGGAGCAAAGAACCATAGGGGAGGCTCTCCCCTTGCAGGCCATCTGCTGACCTCCCCCTCCCAGAAATAAGGAACATGTGGGGCAAAGTATGGGTGTGCTCAGGGAGGGAGCACAGGGAAGAGGGTACCTTAGGCCTCCCACCCGCTGAAGCCTCCCTCTCATAAGAATGATGGACTCACGCAAGGTTGAGTGAAGGCATCAATGGCAAGGGGCAGAGGAGTGAATAGGTGGGCAAGGGGGCTGAGAATGGCGCTCCACGTGGTTCTACACACCCACCACTCACGACGTGCTAACTTACAGCTGCCCTTTCTTTGTTCCTCTTTAAAAATGTAAACATCCCTGGAAAAGGTAGCACATCAGATCCTGATTGCTCAGCACAGAGGAGCTTTCCTTTTCTGATGAGTGAGGCAGGAGATGTGGCGGAAAGACCAGTAGTCTAGAAATCTTACGATATCTCAAGATTTCCAAACCACAAGGCACAGTTTAGAACAAGAAGACCTTGGCCCCAGCAGGATGTTCAGAACGGGAACATCCTAGGGGATTCCCTCGTGGCCTAGTGGTTAGGATTCTGGGTTTTCAGTGCTGTGGCCCAGGTCCCATCCCTGGTTGGAGAACTGAGATCCCACAAGCTGTGCAGCAAGGCCAAAAAGAAAGGGGGGGTTGCATCCCTATATAGGGCTAGACACAGGGAAGAGGGAACGGAAGGATGGAGGGATGGATGGAAGAAGGGGAAAAGGAAGGAAGAAATGAAGGGAAGGAGGGAGAGAGAAAGAGGGGAGAAGGTGTAGGAAACGAGAAAAGAGGGACATAGGAACCCCTTTTCAATTAAAAATAACTTCTTTATGGGTTTCTTCAATACAGAAATAATATACATTGATTGTCCCATGATTTTTAAATCTAGATAGTTGAAAAGAAAGATTTTTAAATCTCCCATCATTAGTCAGAAAAAAAGAGAAGAAAAAAAAAACACTATTAAGAGCTTAGTATAAATCCCTTCTTGTTCTAAGCATTTGCACACATTTTCAATAAAGATAGGATTAGCCCTTCCACACTGTCTGTATAACCTATTTTTCTAACAGAACAGCCTATCCTGAGCCTATGTCCAGGCCAGTAAGTATTAATCTGCAACATAATTTCAGTAGTTGCCTAGTATCTCACTACACAGATAGACTGTGACTTATTTAACTAAACCCCTACAGCTGAGCATTTAAGTTGTCCCCATTTTTTTCTATTTAGTTATCTTTGCAGCAAAGGCCTTGCATCCATCCTTAATGATTCCCTTGGAATAAATTTCTAGTCTTGCTGGTTCAAAGGGTACATATACATTCGAGGACTTTTGATATATTCCATCACTCCAAGTGTGCATGTTAGAAGAGCTTCTTCCTGAGTCAGGATCAGGAGGGCATATGACATCCAGCAGGAATGTGTCCTTGCTCAGTGGCATCCATCCAATGCCAGGAACCCTTGGCCAACTGGGTCTCACAGTACTGGTCCACAAGGGTGGAGATCTGAAGCCCAGATGACAGAAATGGTTTCCTCAAAGGATCCTAGGAATTTAGTGCCACCAGTCAAGCCAGGACTTGAGTCTTAAGATTTCTAGACTACTGGTCTTTCCACCATACCTCCTGCCTACTCATCAGAAAAGAAAACCTCCTCTGTGCTGAGCAATCAGGATCTGATGTGCTACCTTTTCCAGGGATGTTTACATTTTTAAAGAGGAAAAAAGAAAGGGCAACAGCGAGTTAATACATCGTGAGTGGTGGCATCTGGGACACTGGTAGATGGTGTTATTAGGCAGCTCACACCAGAAAACGACCACCTGTTCTTCCTGCATGTGGGGCAGAGATGAAACCGGGAAGAGGCGTCAACTCCAGTGAGGCTGAACTAAAATTCAGGGCAACAAAGGACTCATCTTCCAAGTGCTGGGCGTCTCCATGCCATATGACAGCCCTGGGGACGACCTCCCTGCCCTTGACCTTTCTCTGTAGGAGAACTTGGCCATGGCCTGTGATAGCATCCAGAAAATGCGAGCTGACATGGGTGGCACCAACATCCTCTCCCCACTCAAGTGGGTCATCCGGCAGCCAGTGCTCCGAGGCTGCCCGAGGCTTCTCTTCCTGATCACAGACGGCGCCGTCAACAACACCGGGAAGGTGCTGGAGCTGGTGCGAAACCACGCCTTCTCCACCAGGTGGGCACAGGCTGAAGGTCTAGGGCTCAGGTTTTCTGGGCTGCCCTGGGCTGGGGATGCCAGACCTGGGGTAATGTGGAAAATGCCAGAAGGAAAGGCAAGGACCCACAATTCCTCCAGTGCTTTGCTTCCAGGGTTGTGTCCAGTCCAGTTCAGTTCAGTCGCTCAGTCGTGTCCAACTCTTTGTGACCCCATGGACTGCAGCACGCCAGGCCTCCCTGTCCATCACCATCTCCCAGACTTTATTCAAACTCATGTTCACTGAGTCTGTGACGCCATCCAACCATCTCATCCTGTGTCATCCCCTTCTCCTCCCACCTTCAATCTTTCCCAGCATCAGGGTCTTTTCAAATGAATCAGCTGTTCACATCAGGTGACCAAAGTACTGGAGTTTCAGCTTCAACATCAGTCCTTCCAATGACTATTCAGGACTGATTTCATTTAGGATGGACTGGTTGGATCTCCTTGCAGTCCAAGGAACTCTCAAGAGTCTTCTGCAACACCACAGCTCAAAAGCATCAATTCTTCAGTGCTCAGCTTTCTTTATGGTCCAGCTCTCACATCCATACATGACCACTGGAAAAACCTCAGCCTTGACTAGATGGACCTTTGTTGGTGGTGTGGCTAACTTCAAAGTTTGCCTTTTCCCCACAACAGTTCAGGAAGGATAAGATGCTCACGACCTTGCATCCAGGTCTCGAAGAGCAGCCTCAGCAGAGGAAGCCTTTCCTGCTTTGGCTCTGCACTGGAGTGGGAGGTGATGGGTTGCCCATGTGTGAATGAGTGTCCATGGATGCCCTTCTTCCTTCTCCCTCACCCTCTGCCTGAAGCCAGGGCCAGCTCAGAGATAGCTCATGATCTGCCCCTTTCCTATCAGGGGACAAAATGGCAGAGAAGGTGGGAAGTACCAGTCTCTTTCCTCCCCATCTCCCAGGTGCTATAGCTTTGGAATTGGACCCAACGTCTGCCACAGACTGGTGAAAGGGTTGGCAACTGTGTCCAAAGGCAGTGCTGAGTTCCTGGAGGAGGGGGAGCGGCTGCAACCCAAGGTAGGCAGAAGGACCTCAGTCTTTTCTGGTGTTGGAACCTCAGAAGCCCAGACGGGCCACACAGAAACTCAGTGGTGGAACTGGGATTTCACCCCAAATCTGAGCTCTCCACTAGGCCACATTGCACCTCAGGGAGAATCACAGGTGGAGGCACAGAGTGGGCAATTTCTGGAGTTAGTGCAGGACACTGGATGCCCTGTCTCCATCCTCTGGGTCATATGTTTCATTCATCCTGGGTGGGTAGGATTGGGGCTGCCAAAGGAATCACTGCCTCTTGGATATGAGTTGTGTCTGGGGTCCTTTCTGGACATGTTCCTGATGATGATAAATGATGACTAAGAAGAATCTAAAGGGCCCAGAAGAAATCAAGGCAATTAGTCTTCTCTCCATGTCCTGTATAATTGGCACAAGTAATCCAGCCCTTAGAGAGTCTCTGTGTTGGTCCATATCCTCCAGGGACAAGAAACAAGAAAGCTGAAGAGCAAGAGGTTTCTTGAGGGATTAAAATCTGTGGAAGGGAAGAGGAAACAGGGAGGAAAACTCTTTAGTCCATGCAGATGCGGTGCTTGTGAAAGGGAAGGAGGGAAACAGAATTGAGCAGGGAGAGCCTCAGATGTCAGTGCAGGTCTGGCAAGGTCTTAACCAACCCACCAGGGATCTCTGGAGCAAGAGTTGCCCATTAGATCATCTGTGTTGATGGAAAGGCCAGGCACTGCTCATTTGCTGCCTGGCAGCTTCCAGGGAGTGGTGTGGTCTTGGTTTGAAATCTGAGGCATTGCACATGGAGACTGCCATCTAACTGCATTCCTTGCAGCAAAAGAGCACAGTCTGTCTCAAAGGGAAAATTGAAAGTGCATCTCTATGGCTGCCATACTCCCCAGATCATTTTTTTCTCTACCTTTGTAGTACATTTGAGGAAATCACTCTAGGGGATGCTAAGCCACTAAGTGCTAAACTAGCTGTCATTTATTGAACACCTGTCTTGTGGCACATACTTGGAATGCAGTATCCCAGGTAGTCGTCTCAACTACACTGAGAGTGGAGAATTACCAGCTCCCTTTAACAGAAAGGGACCGAGGAAGGTCTGTGGCCCAGGAAGACAAATTGACTTGCTCAAAATCACTGTTCGGTCTGTGTTTTGACACAACTTGCTGTATGCCCCTGGCTCATCGTAATCCTACTTTGAGTCTTGGGTTTTTCTCACTTATAAAATGCTAAGCTTAGAGGTGACAGCAAAGATCTGCTCCAGCTCTGACATTCTAGGAGCCTAAGAAGCTCAGATGCACGTTCACTGCTGAACAGGCCGCCCCAAGGTGTCTTGTCAATTCCTCTCTGCTACTCCTCCTCATGCTCACACTCACATGGTCTTCATGCTCCTCATGGGTGCATATCCCCACTCACACATCCCCCCCAACCTGTGTTCTGACCTTGCCCAACAGATGGTCAAATCCCTGAAGAAGGCTATGGCCCCGGTCCTGAGTGATGTGACCGTGGAGTGGGTCTTCCCTGAGACCACCGAGGTCCTGATCTCACCTGTCAGCACCAGCTCCCTCTTCCCCGGAGAACGGCTGGTGGGGTATGGCATTGTCTGTGATGCCTCTTTATACATCTCCAATCCTAGAACTGTAAGTATTTTAGAAATTCCAAGAGTCGGTGGGGGTCCAGAACCCTGCCCACAAGGCCATCCTTGGCTGGAAAGACTGTTTATTTGTGGCAGCCAGGGGGGCAGACTGCTGTGGGGTATAGTTGTTAGGCCATAGGCATTCAGTCAAGTGGTGACACTGCTTGGATAGATGCTACGATTTCAGTCTGCGGTTCTCTAGGCCCCCTGCAGCTGAAGAACTTGGGCAACATGTTTAAAATGTAGAGCCCTTGCTCCAACCCAGGTCTATTGAATAACACTTAGCAGCTAAGGCCCAAGAACATGCATTTTACATAATTGACCCAAAGTAGGCTATGGGTATATTTGATGAACAATTCAGTTCATAACAGCACTCCTGTTTCCTTCCCCTAAATACTCTAATCCAGCCATATGTCCTTAGAAGAATTTGTGTTTTATTTCTTAACATGGGTAATTCTGTTGAATGTGGTGGCAGAAGTGGGATAAATGTGAGGAGCTTCTCAAAGGGAAGTGAAATCCTAAATGCTAAAATGTAGAAGATTGCCCGAGAAGCTATTTTCTCACTTAGCTTCCCTCTTTACTCTTTAGTAAGTCTCTCAACTCCCCTTGTAAAGGATTTGTCATCTTATTTTCTTTTTAAACCAGAGTCACAAACTCAATGCCCAGAGGGACTGGGAAGGTATAAAATGAATGTAATGAACTTGTTATAAAAATTGAAGGGGAAAATATCATGAAGGATAGCAGACATTCCTGACAGAGAGGAAATGAGTGGTGGGGAGGAATATAGCAAACCCCATGGACTGCAGCACACCAGACTTCCCTGTCCATCACCAACTCCTGGAGTCCACCAAAACCCATGTCCATCGAGTCAGTGATGCCATCCAACCATCTCATCCTCTGTCGTCCCCTTCTCCTCCTGCCCTCAATCTTTCCCAGCATCAGGGTCTTTTCAAATGAGTCAGCTCTTCACATTAGGTGGACAAAGTATTGGAGTTGCATCTTCAAAATCAGTCTTAGCAATGAACACCCAGAACTGATCTCCTTTAGGATGGACTGGTTGGATCTCCTTGCAGTCCAAGGGACTCTCAAGAGTCTTCTCCAACACCACAGCTCAAAAGCATCAATTCACACATCCTGTCTAAATTGTCAGCCCCTACTCAGGTCTAACAAAGGGTTGCCATGGAAGAATGTAGGCTTTGTGTTAAATGCATTTCTAATCTTTCAAGCAAAGTTAGGATTTTATTTGACATTTTCAGATGTTATAAAGATATGGAATCTCTTAAGAACCATGGTCAGTAATGGTAAGTGTATTCTGGAAAGTGGGGTCTTCAACTGCAGAGAAAACACACTGAACCAAACGCTGGTCAAGACTTTGCACAGACTAGGCCCTTCTTGGAGGTCTGGGAGGTAGTAGGTCATCCACAGACTACCACTACTAGCAGGGATTATCAAATCCATTCTTTTATCCTTACGCAAGAGACTAGCAATGCTTTCTCCTCCTACTAGAAGAGTTGTTGGTACAGTGTGATCATGACTTCCCCTCCTGAAAGGCAATCTAGAAATAACGAATAAAATTAGACATATATAACTATTCAACCCAGCAAAGCCTCCTAAGAGTCAAATACATAGAAACAACAGTGATATAATAGATTTATGGCCAAGAATTTATTGTAGTATTTTTTATGGTGGCAAAAAAATACATGGCCACAAAGCAAATACTTCATAATAAGGGGTGGTACAGTATCGTACAGTCAAATGTGAGTAGTTGATATGAAAGATTTCCAAAATGTTTTAAGCATGAAATTCAAGGTACTGACAAAATGTAAGTAATATGGTCCAGATTTTGTAATACAAGGTGGCCACAAAATCCTTTATATTTTTTATAGTTTATATCACGGGGAATGGAATGAGGGCAACAGGTAGTTCATGCTATTGTTTTTGTTTATCTATTTGGAGACAGCAGTAGCATCTAGAATTACATTTTTAACTTAACAAAGAATATAATTGTAAATATTAACAGCATAAGTGATATGAAAAGCCATTTCCATTCATCACCCCTTAAACAGCAGTCTGCCTAAATTCCCCGAGCAAGCAAAACCATTGCCTATTAGTTTGGTTCTTCAAATTGGAGCCTCCACCGTCTCCTCTCACACCGCGTGCTGCCCTTGGATGTCCTTCTTGACACCTAGCCTCACTCTAAGTCCTCTCTTCTCTCCCTGCCTCCAGGACAAGAGAAGACGATACAGCATGCTGCACTCCCAGGAGTCCGGCAGCTCTGTCTTCTACCACTCACAGGATGAGGAGCCCAACCCAGACAGCAGGGACTGTGTCAGGAGCATGGGGGCGCCGTTCAACCTGAGACAGGCCAAAGACACCCAGCCGTCCAGCGGAGACGCCGCCCCCAATCCTGGTTAGTTGGCTACTGTTTGTACTTCACGCCCTTCTCCAGGGAAGCCATGATTGCTACATTTTTACTGAGTACCTACTATGTGCTAAGTACTTATTAACAATCTCAGTGAATGGGTTAGCAGCTGCAGAGGTGGGTTACTATTAGATCAGCTTTACAAATGAGGAAACTGAGACTTGGAGAATTTTAGCAACTCAGCTAACTAAGCCCATGGAACTCAAAAGAGGTAGAGTACAGATAGTCTATATCCATCTTCCTCCAAAACTTCTTTATGGCATTAGTTTCCATTCATAGGGTATTTACTGATCACCTACTAAGGCTAGGTCCTGAGCACAGAATGGGAAGCAAAGATGGCTCAAACGTGGCACCTGTCCCTCAGAAGCCTTCCGACTTTGAGAAAGACACAATTGTCCTTAATTCTGTTAGAAAGCAGAGTGACAAGGACCATAGGAAAGTTTAACAAACAGTAGGAATCCCAGGGAAAGGAACATCCGGCAGAGGATATTAGCAAGGACATAAGAAGGGCACCAGTTCTTAGAAGTGGGGAGAGGAGATTCCAGGCAGCAGGCCCTGCCTGAGCTAAGACGTCCAGGTGTAGTACCTAGAGACCACACACACGGCCGGTATGTTTGGAGCTCAGATGCCTGGAAAAGGAGTAGAGAGAGTGGCTGGGCAGATAGATTAGAGCTAGGTTGGGCAAGGCTTTGGATGCCAGGTGAACTGAGACACCCGCACACGTTTCAGTAGGTAAGTGAACATGAAAGTCACTCAGACGTGTCCCACTCTGCGACCCCATTGACTATACAGTCTGTAGAATTCTCTAGGCCAGAATACTGGAGGGGTAGCCTTTCCCTTCTCCAGGAGATCTTGCCAACCCAAAAGGTAAGCAGTGGAAACCTCAAGAAGTATCCAAGCAGACAAGGGGTCTATAAGCCCCTCTCTCTTTCTCCACCCTGATGGCTTGCTGCTCTGTCACCACTCCTGCCCAGGTCTAGACCTCTCCCAGCGACGGCGGGCATATAGCACCAACCAGATCACCAACCATAAGCCCACCCCAAGGACCCTCACAGCCAGTGACCCCACAACGGCTACCAGGAGATACCCACTGCGGAAAACCAAGCTGCAGGACCTCACCAACCAGACCAGCCTGGATGCTCCATGGTGGCAGATTGACTTGCAGGTACCCTCGCAGGGAATTTTGGAGTTAGGGGTCGCCATAGATGGGAGGAGCTGTGTCTCCTGCTTCAGTCGGAAGGATGGAGCTTGACTGCAATTTACACTGACATGAGTCAGTTCCTCCTGTTTCCAAATCTTTGCCTACCTGACCTCCAACTGACACCTTCCTAATAATGATACCCACTGGTCAATGACATCACATATTCTCTTCTCATAGAACTTCCAGTTGTCAAACAGCACCGCATTTGCACCCTCATTTGATTTTACAGTACCCCTTGGAAAGGAGGGAGTGTAGGAGCTAGCCACCCCCACTCTGTACAGGTGTGGAAAGTGAGGGTCACAGAAGTAAAGTCACTCACCCAGGGTCACTCAGCCAGTCAGGGGATTGCAACCCAGGACCTTTTGCCTGCAAAGCCCTTGCTTTCCCCTCTTCGTGCCTTTCTGCACCTTCTGAAAACCTCAAGGGTTATGCATTCATCCAGGGCGGAGAGCATCTCAGAGTCAGAGGCACAGCAGGACCAGTTATCCAGTGTCCAGCTCGACTAGGGTTTCTCAGACCCCACACTATTGAAGCGGTAACTCTCGGTTGTGGGGCTGTCCTATGTACTGTAGAATGTCAGGCAGCTTCCTTGGCCTCTATCCACTGGTTGCCAGTAACACTACCATCCCCAGTTGGGACAACCAAACATGTCTGCAGACAGTGCCAACTGTCCCCAGGGCAGGGCAGCAAAATCACCAGGTTTGAGAAACACCGTGGTAACCCGAATGGATGTTTGCTATGATCTGTATGCCTTAGCCCATTTTCTTACAAATGGGCTTTGCATAGCATTGTCATTGTGAGTCTGTGGTTCCATAAAAGTAGACTTTCATCCTCCCATTCCCCCCAATAACCCCATCCCTCCCCATCTGCACATATACATAAGCCCTCTGCGCTCCCCAGCGATGGAAACACTGCCACCTTGTCCCTGAAGGTGCTTCTCTGTGCTTAGCCAGAAACCGTTCGATGAGGTTAGAAGACACTGACTTTGGAGTCAGACAGCCTCTGCTCCTTAAGCACGTTGCTTAACCTCTCTGAGCCCCAACTTTTCATCTCTGCAAAGGAGAGACTAGCTTGTCAGACTCTTGGACCAAGAGTCAGAACAGATGTTTACTGGGAGCCAACCGTAGGTGGAAGACTCTCGCAGCATCTGCTGATAAGAGATAAAGTAGCTGGCGCTGCACCTGGCACACAGTAGGTGTCCTTTATTTTTTTTTTAGTTTCTTTTTTTAATGCATTTATTTTTAATTGAAGGGTAATTATTTGCAATATTGTGTTTGTTTCCCCCATGCATCAACATGAATCAGCCATAAGTAAACGTATGTCCCCTCCCTGCTGAATCTCTCTCCCACTTCTCAGCCCAGCCCAGCCCTCTAGTTTGTCATAGAGCACTGGTTTGAGCTCCCTGACTCACACAGCAAATTCCCCCTGGCTGTCTATTTTACATGCGGTAGTGAGTACGTTTCCAGGCTACTCTCTCCATTCGTCCTCCCGTCTCCTTCCCTGCCTGGGTCAACAAGTCTGTTCTCTACATCTGCGTTTCCATTGCTGCCCTGCAAATAAGTTCATCAGTACCATCTTTCTAGACTCCATAGATATACACTTGTTAATATGTAACATTTGTGTTTCTCTTTCTGACTTACTTCACTGTGTGTAATAGGCTCTAGGTTCATCCACCTCATTAGAACTGACTCAAATGTATTCCCTTTGTACAGCTGAGTAATATTCCATTGTGTATATGTAACACAGTTCTTTATCCATTCATCTGTCAACGGACACCTAGGTTGTTCCCATGTCCTAGCTATTGTAAATAGTGTTGCAGTGAAGGTTGGGGTACATGCATCTTTTTAAGTTATGGTTTTCTCAGGGTATATGCCCCATAGTGGGATTGTTGGGTGAAATGGTATCCTTTACGCACAGTTCTGTTTGGTGAGAGCTCTGGACAGTTTGGCTTCTCTCCTGCTCACTTCTGACCCATCTTTGTTTATTGCTCCTTATCCCCTTCTTGATTTCTTCCACAACGTGATAATCCCCAGTATACTTATGTGAATGCATATGTATGCACACACACACCCTCCCTGCAGCCTATGGATGGCTGAAGGGCACTGAGTCCTAGACTAAGTTGTTGCTGTGGAACCTGTAGCGGTCTCTATTTTTCAGTGTGGTGGTGATCATGGAGCAGGAGTGAGGGGGATCCCAGTCTCTGATGGGGATAAAGGGGTTCAGGACATCCTGGGACTCAGTAGCCTTGTCCGGGTACCAGTTCCCACTGAGGCCATCCTAAGAGGGGACAGTCTCTTTCGTCTCCCACACCCTTGTATCGTCTCCAGGACCTCAGGCCCAGAGGAAACAGGAAAGCCATCTCTGACCCCTGCCCCCAAGAAGCCCCCTCTACTGGGAAAGCACAGTCCTCTTTCCAATAAATATTTGATAGAGATGAGAAAGACTCTGTGGTTAACCATTAGTCTAAAAACTAAGGGGCAGTGTTTCTCTCTGTTATACCCAAGTGTCTTTGTTCCCCTACACCCTCCTCCTTCCAGGCAGGTGTACATGTTCCCAGAGGTACAACTTTTATTTTTAACATTCTTTAATTACAAAAGTAATACATACTTAGGGTTCTCAATTAAAAAAAAAAACCTCAAACAGTTCGGTTGAATATAAAGTCAAAGTACCCCTCTCTTGTGCCTTGTGCCCACTTGGTTTGGGGCATTTCCTTCCAGAAATACTACACACACTCAAAAACACACAAATGTAACACACATTTATGTTTTGAATAATCACATATACAAACTGGTCTCCAATTTACTTTTTAAACGTCTTTTTAATTCACTTCTTATATGCAGTAAAAATTACTCTGTTTTGTGAACATCTCTATGAGTTTTGACAAATACACGTAGTCATGTAACTCCCTCCACAATCAAAATATGGACCAGCTGAAATTCTTTAAAATATAAATTTTATCTTGGGTGTCTTCCTGTCTGGATACAGGTGTGGAAAAGCCCACCACTTCCATTTCAGTGTTGTATGACGCCCCACTGCGCAGATGCACCGGAACACATTGTGGCTTGCTAGGCGACTCAGCGGTGAAGAATGCCTGCAGTGCAGGAGGCTCAGGTGCCGTCCCTGGGTCAGAGAGATTTCCTGGAGGAGGAAACGGCAACCCACTCCAGTGTTCTTGCCTGGGAAATCTCACGGACAGAGGAGCCTGGTGGGCCACAGTCCACGGGGTCGCAAAAGAGTCCAGCGTGACTTAGCGACTAAACCACAACAGCCATGATGCATACACCATGCCCTATCAATGGCCTTTAGAAAGTTTCCAGATTCTCACTTTCTCAAACAGTCCCACAATAAATATGCAGTACATGCACATGGATATTTTCATCCTTGTGTGTTGCCACAGAATTAAATTCCTAAAAGTGGAATCGCTGGGTCAGAGGAGCTTGTGCATTTTCAATGCTGACAGATGGCACATTGCTAAATCGTTCTCCCACAGGAGTGCTTCAGCGCAGTGGCCCATCAACAGTCCATGAGAATTCCTGTCTCCTCCTTGGCAACAAGGGTGTCATCAAACATTTAAATATTTGCTAATCCATAAATGGAAAAATCATAACTTATTTCAATTTAGAGCAATGCTCCTGAGGCTGAGCGTGTTTTCACAGGCTTATATAATGCTTTTCTCATAAAAGCATTTTGTTGAAAATGATCTTTGTTATGCATGCTGCAAATATATTTCCCAGTTGACTTCTTGCCTTTTGAAGTGTTTTGTACTAGCATTGGAACGGATTAAATCCACAAAACAGAAGTCCAGAAATAAAACCAAATGTTCATGACAGCTTTGTCAGGATAGAGGCGGAGAACTGATAAACTGCAGGGATGAATGAACTGTCGTCAGTAAATGGTGATGACATTTGTACTATTCAGAAAGTGAAAGAAAAGGCTGTTTTCTATTTCCTTACACCAAAATAATTTTTGTGTGAATCAAAGATTTAAACAAAAACAGAATCACAAAAATTCTAGAATTTTTTTTTCCTATTCGGAAAGACTTTTTAGCATGACAAATGGGAAGAGATAAGGGGAAAGGTTGATAATTATAGCCACACACACAAAGTTTTAAACTTTACGGCCAAAAACAAAACCAAAAAAAAAAAGTGAGTTTAGAATATTATCCATGGTACATGATTTTCCCATGGCTTTCTGTGGTTTGGACTTTATCCACGACTTGGGATTATTTGTGCCGATGTTTCTCATGGGTAGTGGAGAGCAGGTCACGTGTTCTTGGGCGCTATGGGGGCAGTCCCCAGGGAGGAGCTGTGATGTGCCAGGGAAAGAGCTGTGGCTGGGGGCAGAGGGGAGGGGAGGGGCCCACCGCCAGGAGCTCAGCCTTCTCCTCTTCCTCTTGCATTCTTAGCCCTTGCTGAACGGTGGTCCGGACCTGAGCCAGGGTCCCAAACTCCGGGGTCCAGGGGCCCGCAGGCCCTCTCTGCTGCCCCAAGGCTGCCAGCCCTTCCTACCCTCCAACCAGGAGACCCAGCCCTGGAGCCCCGTGAAAGAGTTGGATCTTGGGTCCAATTTGAAGCCTGCCTCAGAGAGTCGCAGCCCTGGGGACCTGGGTAAGTGTCCACAGAGTCCAAGACCTGACTGGGGACAGGGAGGAATCCTAGGCTGGAGCCCATCCTGGGGGAGGCAGGGCGGTGTCTGCTATGGCCCATCCCTGCCAGGGACCTCACCAACCCCTCCTTCCCAATCAACCTGGGCTTTGGGCTACCTGCGAGGCTCCCAGACGTCCTCCCTGCAGAGAGCTCCCCACTCTCTGGCTCCCTCAGGTACTGACTTCCTGGGAGGGGGGGTCCGCCCTACTATTGGGGACAAGTCCCTGCTACTCCTGTTCTCCTAAGGAGCGTTGTGGGTTCCCTGGGGCGGGAGGAGCGAGGCGGGACTGTCCTTGCTTAGTGTCGGCATCCGGGGAGGTATGTAACGTCCCCTGGGAGTGGACCCTCAGTCCTGCAGCTCAGATCTCAGCCCTCTGGTTCCTCCGCCCGCAGAGCCGTCCCATCACCCCTCTGCCTTCGCGACGGAGACGTCCTCCGACTGGGAGCCCCTGGCCGAGTCTGAGGAGCGGGCCAGCCCCAGCAGGCCCGCCACCCCAGGCCCCGTGCTGGGTAAGGCCGTGGTCAAGGGCCTGCGGGACAGCCAGCATTTGCAGTGGGAAGTGAGCTTCGAGCTGGGGCCTCCCGGCCCCGAGAGGGGCGGCGCGCAAGAGCCCGACCTGTGGAGCGAGACCTTCCACCACCTGGCGGCGCGCGCCATCATCCGGGATTTCGAGCAGCTGGCGGAGCGAGAGGGTGAGATTGAGCAAGGTGAGCGCCGCGGGCCCGCCCCTCCGCGCGGCCCCGCCCCTCCGCGCGGCCCCGCCCCTCCGCGCGGCCCCGCCCCCTCATCACAGCCCTGCCCCCCGCGCGGCCCTGCCCCTCACAGAGGCCCCGCCCCTTCCGCTCAGCTCCGCCCCTCATCACGGAGGGGCCCTGCCCCTTGCCTCTCTCCCGCCCATCCTCGCGGCCCCGCCCTTCACCTCGTGCTTGATCTGCCCGGTGACCTGTACTCTCCTCCCTCCTGCCCCCCTGCTATGGGTCCCTCAATAACCTCAGATAGGCAGATGACACCACCCTTATGGCAGAAAGTGAAGAACTAAAGAGCCTCTTGATGAACGTGAAAGAGGAGAGTGAAAAGTTGGCTTAAAACTCAACATTCAGAAAACGAAGATCATGGCATCTGGTCCCATCACTTCATGGCAAATAGATGGGGAAACAGTGGAAACAGTAGCAGACTTTATTTTCTTGGGCTCCAAAATCACTGCAGATGGTGACTGCAGCCATGAAATTAAAAGACACTTGCTCCCTGAAAGAAAAGTTATGACCAACCTAGACAGCATATTGAAAAGCAGAGACATTACTTTGCCAACAAAGGTCCGTCTAGTCAAAGCTATGGAGAAGGAAATGGCAACTCACTCCAGTATTCTTGCCTGGAGAATCCCAGGGATGGAGGAGCCTGGTGGGCTGCCGTCTATGGGGTCACACAGAGTCAGACATGACTGAAGCGACTTAGCAGCAGCAGCAGCAGCAGTCAAAAGGTATGGTTTTTGGGTAGTCATGTATGGATGTGAGACTTGGACCATAAAGATAACTGAGCACCGAAGAATGGATGCTTTTGAACTGTGGTGTTGGAGAAGACTCTTGAGAGTCCCTTGGACTGCAAGGAGATCCAACCAGTCCATCCTAAGGGAAATCAGTCCTGAATATTCATTGGAAGGACTGATGCTGAAGCTGAAACGCCAATCCTTTGGCCACCTGATGTGAAGAACTGACTCATTTGAAAAGACCCTGATGCTGGGAAAGATTGAAGGCAGGAAGAGAAGGGGACAACAGAGGATGAGATGGTTGAATGGCACCACTGACTCTATGGACATGAGTTTGAGCAAACTCCAGGAGTGGGTGATGGACAGGGAGGCCTGGCGGGCTGCGGTCCATGGGGTCACAAAGAGTCAGACACGACTGAGTGACTGAACTGAACTGGACAGTAGGACTCTGGAGACACTACCATGAGGGCCACCCTATTCCACCTCCCTAGCTCCTCTGGGACCACACCTCTCCTCCCACAGAACCCTCTAGGCCTAATCGGTCTGCCCATCACCCTTCGAGGCCATTCATTGAGTATGGATCAGCTGGGGGTCAGGCTGAACAGCATAGTGACCACCGTCATCCCTATCCTTACTTATGAGTGCTTGACACAGACTAGCTGGGAGGCCGGCCGACATGAATCAAATAATTATACACACCATTAATTGAGTGCCTTTGTCCTAATGCTATTAAGAAGAAACAGGAATCCAAGCAATTGTATAACAAGGATGGTGGGGAGGCTCATTTACTCCAGGAACTGGGGCAAACTTTCAAGAAAGTGATTGCTGAGCTCTTGATGAAGCATATTTGGAGAACAGACATGGATATACATAGAGAATATTTCTATTGTTTGTTATCATTTATGCCTTATTTATATAATAATGCTACATGGTTTTTGTTTTATATTATTTGTAGTTTTGTATACGTTATTTTTTTTTCTTCCCATGAGCACTTTTCCTTATAGTTTACAGGACATTTGTCCATCATTCATGCCAAGAAGACTCCTCACCTATTCAGTAGGAAGAGTCTGGACTTTGGGTCAGGCCATCCTGTGTCCTGATCTCAGGTCCATTCCTAAGTTGCTGTGTGACCCTGTGTGCCCCACTCCCCCTTTCTGGTTTGTCTCTGAGGCGGATCTATGGTCCTCATGCAGCCAGGGGACCTGGGGAAAGATTCTCAGCACACAGCTGCAAAATAGAAAATACTGCCAACACAGAGATTTGGGTTTTTTTAATAACACTAAAGTTATTTAAGGAAAGTAACTGTCATTTTTATTAGCTATCTTACCTCTTTTACATTAAAATAGCCATATTTTATGAAATGATGGTGGAGGTTTTAATAATTTTGAGAGTTTATTTTTTTAATGGCCTTAATGGCAAGTCGGTAGGTAACCCCTTAATTGTAAGGCCTGATTGAACTCCAAAGATGGGACCACCGGCCTAGCCCTCCTTTTAGCCCCCTGTGAGGTAGGGCTTTCCAAGTCCGCACAGTGACCTCGGCCCCTCCCCCTGCAGGGTCCAGCCGCCGCTACCAGGTGAATGCCATGCACACCAGCAAGGCCTGCAACGTCATCAGCAAGTACACAGCCTTTGTGCCCGTGGACATAAACAAGAGCCGCTACCTGCCCACCGTGGTGGGATACCCCAACGCCGGTAAGGCAGATGCAGGGTCCTCCCAGTGGGCCGGAGGCAGGGGCTGGGGTGCAAAGGAGCCTAGACCAGTGGGAAGGGGTGCAGGGAAAGGCCTAGAAGTGAAAAAGCCCCAGGCAGAGAGGGTCTGACCACCAAGGCGTAGGGGGCTCACGAGCCCTCAGCCTACTGCTCTGCAGAGGGCTGCAAAACTATCCTGCTCTCTTTTTTCCTACTAAATGAATTTGACTTTATTGTCCTTTTTCCATTTGGTATGTGTCACTGTAGAAAATTCTAAAATATTGAAAAATGTGGATGGACCTCGAGGTGATAGTACTATGTGAAGTAAGCCAGACAAAGGCAAATATCATACGCTATCACTTATATGTAGAACCTACAAAAAATGATACATATGAACTTATTTTCAAAACAGAAACAGACCCACAGACAGAGAAAACAAACTTATGCTTATCAAAGAGGGAAGTGGGGGAAGGATAAATTAGGAGTTGGGGATGAACAGATACACACTACTGTATATAAAATAGGTGAGCAGTAAGGACCTACTGTATAGCATAGAGAAAGTGAAAGTGAGGTCGCACAGTCGTGTCCGACTCTTTGCGACCCCATGGACTGTAGCCTACCAGGCTCCTCCCTCCATGGGATTCTCCTGCCGAGAGTACTGGAGTGGGTTGCCATTTCCTTCTCCAGGGGAACTTCCCGACCCAGGGATTGAACCAGGGTCTCCCGCATTCCAGGCAGACACTTTAACCTCTGAGCTGCCGGGGAAGCCATAGGGAACTATACTCAATATTGCATAATAACCTAAATGCAGTAGGTAGAATATGTATAGCTGAATCACTTTGCTGTATATCCGAAACTAGCACAACATTGTAAATCAACTACACTTCAATGGAAAATAAACAAAAATAAAATATAGAAAGACATTAAGCACATGAAGGTGACTGGAACTGACAATCATCCCGAAATGAGTACTAATCACCCCCTTGGTGTGATCATCCTTCCAGGCTTCTATGAGTATCTATATGTAGAGCAATCAAAAGATAGATCATTTTGGGTGAATTGAATCATACCAATATGTGCTATATCTTACAAACTCTGGGTATGGGAAATATGTTTCCACTTTTCATTTTAGTAGTAACAGTTCCAGTGGTAAAGAAGCTGTTGGCTAATGCAGGAGATGCGGGAGACGTGGGTTCAATCCCTGGGTCAGGAAGATCCACCGACTCCAGTATTCTTGCCTGGAAAATTCCATGGACAGAGG
This sequence comes from Oryx dammah, assembly GCF_014754425.2. NCBI lineage: Eukaryota > Metazoa > Chordata > Mammalia > Artiodactyla > Bovidae > Oryx > Oryx dammah. The sequence goes on from NW_024070211.1 coordinate 3,780,301, forward strand.
AGCCTAGTGGGCTATAGTCCATGGGGTCACAAAGAGTCAGACATGACTAAGTACATGGCAGGGAGCAATCATCATAACAGCCAATTAGACAGTGTTCCAAAGCACTTTATATATATTAAATCATTTCGTCCTCAAATGGCTCTGCAGAGAGGATACCATTACCCTCATTTTACAGATGCGGAAGCAGAGGCAAAGGGGGTGAGTCACTTCCACAGTCACACAGCACAAAGGGCAGTCAGGCTTTAATTCACAGTGACCCGGCTTCAGAGTCTGCGCCTTCGGCTATCCCGCTCCACTGCCTCTTCAGGTGTATCTCAACCTATTTAACCAGCCCCAGGTTTGATCCCTGGGTCAGGAAGATCCCCTGGAGAAGGGAATGGCAACCCACTCCAGTATTCTGGCCTGGAGAATTCCCTGGACAGAGGAGCCTGGCGGGCTACCGTCCAGGGGGTCACAAAGAGTCAGACATGACTGAGCGACTAACGCTATTATTTTTAAACCTTCTGTTTGTTCCCCCTTTTGATTATTGTAGATTGTGCTGCAGAGGACCTCTTTGTACATAGTCTGGTTATTCCTCGGGGTTAACTGACATTCAGAACTAAGACTGCATATCAAAGGATTGGCCCTTTAAAAAAAGAAACAAAATCTTCTGGGACTCTGCATGGGCCTGTGGGATCTTAGTTCCCCAACCAGGGATCAAACCCATGCCCCCTACAGTGGAAGCATGGATTCTTAACCACTGAACCACCAGGGAAGTCCTGACCCACCTTAAATTATTGTAACATAAGCTATCAAACTAGCCCTGCCTTCAGAGGTTATCCTGTGTTATCCACTCTCACCAACACTGAAAATTGTTTATTTTTCTAAACCTACAGTCTGAGAGGGGAAAAAAGTATCTTTGGGGAATTTTTTAGCTTCTTTGTTGAAAACTTTTCATAGGTTTATAAACTCTATGTACTTTTTCTTTCCTAAATTTCATTTTCTGTCCTTTGCAGCAGCTTTTTCTTTCAAAGCAGACCTCTTGACAGAATTGTATTTGGAAATAAAATATGCCTTTTCTAATTCCTCTTGCCCCTCTTCCCTGCTTTTTAAAAATCTATGGCGCCAAAATATTCAATATTCCATTCCCTCCCTCCCTCTCTCTCTGCCTCACTTCCTCTGATTTCAGATTCTGACCAGCCACCCAAGCTGTCACTCCACTGGCCTTCTCACCCACTGGGCATTGTCACCCTGAATGATGTTCACCCCCTCCCACTCACCTCTGGCCATTTTTTAGCCTCCATAGCTAAAAAAAACAGTCTGGGAGTTTTAGGGACCAGGCCTGTGTCTTAGTGGCTCAGACGGTAAAGTGTCTGTCTGCAATGCAGGAGACCTGGGTTCGATCCCTGGGTTGGGAAGGTCCGCTGGAGAAGGAAATGGCAGCCCACTCCAGTATTCTTGCCTGGAAAATCCCATGGATGGCAGAGCCTGGTAAGCTACCGTTCCTGGGGTCGCAAAGAGTCAGACAGGACTGAGCGACTTCACTTTCACTTTCCTGTGTCTTAACCCAAGTCTCACAGCCCCCTGAGGTCTGGATCAGCACTTCCCAAAGTGTGTTCCAGGAGACTGGAACCCCAATTTCATGTCTTGTTAATGGCCATTCAGCACAAAAAACAGGAAATACCAGATTGGGGGGAAATATTTCCCAACCACTGGATTAAATAAAGCTCAAAAGTTTTCTTTACTGCAGGACTTCTCAGAGCCTTTAGGGTGCTAGTTAGTATACATCAAGAGGCCCAGAGAATGGACTACAGGATGAGTTCAGTTCAGTCACTCAGTCACGTCCAACTCTTTCCCATGGACTACAGCATGCCAGGCTTCCCTGTCCATCACCAACTCCCAGAGCTTGCTCAAACTCATGTCCATTGAGTCGGTGATGCCATCCAACCATCTCATCCTCTGGCGTCCCCTTCTCCTCCTGCCTTCAATCTTTCCCAGCATCAGGGTCTTTTCTAAGGAATCAGTTCTTCACATCAGGTGGCCAAAGGATTGGAGCTTCAGCTTCAGCATCAGTCCTTCCAACGAATATTCAGGACTGATTTCCTTTAGGATGGACTGATTGGATCTCCTTGCAGTCCAAGGGACTCTCAAGAGTCTTCTCTAACACCACACTTTAAAAGCATCAATTCTTTGGTATCCAGCTTTCTTTATAATCCAACTCTCACATCCATACATGACTACTGGAAAAACCATAATTTTGACTAGATGGACCTTTGTTGGCAAAGTAACGTCTCTAATTTTTAATATGCTGTCTAGGTTGGTCATAGCTTTTCTTCCAAGGAGCAAGCGGCCTTTAATTTCATGGCTGCAATCCCCATCTGCAGTGATTTTGGAGCCCAAGGAGATTAAGTCTCTCACTGTTTCCACTGTTTCCCTTTCTGTTTGCCATGAGGTGATGGAACTGGATGTCATGATCTTCATTTTTTGAATGCTGAGTTTTAAGCCAGCTTTTTCACTCCTCTTTCACTTTCATCAAAAGGCTCTTTCATTCCTCTTCACTTTCTGCCATAAGGGTGGTGTCATCTGCATATCTGAGGTTATCGATATTTCTCCCCTCAGTCTTGATTCCAGCTTGTGCTTCATCCAGCCTGGCATTTTGCATGATGTACTCTGCATAGAAGTTAAATAGCAGAGTAATAATATGCAGCCTTGTCGTACTCCTTTCCCAATTTGGAACCAGTCCATTGTTCCATGTCCAATACTCTGTTGCTTATTGACCTGCATACAGATTTCTCAGGAGGCAGGTCAGGTGGTCTGGTATTCCCATCTCATTAAGAATTTTCCACAGCTTGTTGTGATCCACGCAGTCAAAGGCTTTGACATAGTCAATAAAGCTTCCCTAGTGGCTCTGATGGAGAAGAGTCTGCCTCCAATGTGGGAGACCTGAGTTTGATCCCTGGGTTGGGAAGATCCCCTGCAGAAGGGAAAGGCAACCCACTCCGGTACTCTTGCCTGGAAAATCCTATGGACAGAGAAGCGTGGCGGGCTGCAATCCATGGGGTTGCAAAGAGTCAGACACAACTGAGCAACTAACAGTATGAAACGTCTTCAAACTGTATTCTTCAGTAGACCTCTTCACTTTTAGGAACAACTTACAAATTCGTGTTCTCCAAGGATGGAGTTCCCCAAAACTCACTGTTGGGTGTTGCAGCTTCATCCCTGATGGTGATGCTCTGGGGAGGGGGAAACCGGGACCTCAGTTTCTGAGGTGGCAGACTGGGAGGGAGGGAAGCGGGGTGCTTCTGAGAAAACCAACCTTTTCTAACTAACACTGATGCTTTCTGAACATTATCTCAGCAATAGTACTTACCTGGCAAGGTGAATATTATTAGCCCCATTTTCCAGGTAAAGACGCTGAGGCTCAGAGTGGTCAGCACTCCATCCAGCTAGTAAGAGATGGGGCTGGGGTTCAAACCGAGGTCATTCTGGCTCCAAAGCTCATGGTCTTGCCTTCTGCAGTGGCTTCCTCCTTTTAGATAATTGACAGGCTGAAGCTAGAACCATTCCTGCCAGCCTTGAACGTGTCAGTCGCTCAGTCATGTCTGACTTTTTGTGACCCCCATGGGCTGTAGCCCGCCAGGCTCCTCCGTCCATGGAATTTTCCAGGCAAGAATACTGGAAAGGGTTGCCATTTCCTCCTCCAGGGGATCTTCCCGACCCCGGGGCCAAGCCTGGGTCTCCTACATTGCAGGCAGATTCTTTACCATCTGGCCCACCAGGGAGACACTAGGGACAAGGCAAAAGCGTAGCACAGTTGTACCCACCTGACCACCTTCTCCTCGTCCCCGTGAAGGTGCTGCACTGCGGATGGTCAGCTCTCGGGTCCTGACTCGACAGTGGAAGGGCACGTCTGGATTCGGGCGGTCCCAGACCATGCTTGGCGAAGACTCAGCTGCAGGGGACAGCAAATATCAGAACCCAAGTAAGAACTGCCTCGATGTGTTCTGAAGTCTGGGCCTCCAGGTCCCTGCACCCTCGTGTCCGAAGCCATGACGGACTCTCTCTGAGTCTCCACTCCGGGCCTTATGGGGCCAGAGCAAGGCCAGGCTCCCTGAATTCTCTGAGGCCTGAGATGGGCAGAGGGGCTGAGCATGGCCCAGGTATGCCGCCAGAACCAGAGAGCAGACTGGCCTCCCTGCCCACGTGCCCACACCACACCCCAGCTCTCCCCTTTCAAGGCCCAGCGCCCCCAGTGGCTATTCCCTGCTTCCAACCTCTGAGTCCTCCCAGGCACTGAAAGCCAGGAAACCTAAAAGGCAAGGGAAAGGGCAGCTCCATCTGTTCGGGTCCCACCGTCCGCTTACTCTAGGATTCCACAAAGCTTCCTTTCGACCGTCACCGAATTTCATTGTGCCCGAAGCTTGGGTCCCTGAAGATGCATGATCTGGTCATTTGGCGACCTTGCACACATTCACAGGACAGCCTGTCCTGGAGGCCTGTGCGTCTTTCTGTCCCGCTGTAGACAGCCCAACCGCCACACCCGTCCCAGCCCCCTCCTCCGTGTCCTCACGTGTGCCCTGAGCATCTCCTGCCTTCCTCTGCACATGGGAGGGGCATCAGAGGTCCCACCTGGCCGCCAGCCCCAACACTTTCTAATCCCCCCTGAGGGATTAGAAAGTGCTCACGGACATTGGTGGGTTCAAAAAGGAATAGTGTGAGGGGGTGAAAATCCGAGGATTTCCTCAGGGATTAAGGAGTTTTGCCCACCCCTTGGTCCCTCAGAGCCTCCAAGGGGAACCTGCTCTACCCCTGAGTCAAGCTGGGCTCCCAGTCTAGAAGAAACTTCTGGTCTACCCTTTCCATCCTCTGTAGCTCAGCTCTTGGTGGCCCACGACTTCCATCAAAATCACAGATCCCTCCATTTCTAATTGTCTTCTAATTCATACCTGGTGTGCGTGATTGTGAAACTCTTAGTCTAACCCACGCCCTTCCCTCCTTTTCCCTCCCCAAGGAGGGAATGCCTAACACTCACGGAGGGTTTTCTAGGTGCTCAGCACTGCTTTCATTATCCATGACTCTTCACCCCCATCTGTGAGAGTTTCTTTCATTTTCCACATTAAGGGATGAGGAACTTGAGGCTCAGAGTGGGTAAGTGACTTACACAAGGGCTCGCAGCGGAGGCACAGTAGAGCCAAGACGCGGACGAGCCCTGTCTGTCTCCAGAGTCCATGAAGCTAATTAACCACCATATTCTTTGCCTGCTGGTTGCGTCAGGCACTCAGCCACTGGTTCACTTTTGTCCTCACCTTGCCCCACCCCGCACAGGCACCCAGCAGTCGACAGAGCTTCTTGCCCTCAAAGAGCTGCTAACAGTCTCAGAGGGGAGACAGAGGCTCAGCAGAACGTATCTGCATGTGAAGTTTTTCCCATAATTTGGATCATTCCTGAATAGTACATTGCCCATCACTCTCCAGCTGTTAAATAATAATCATGAGAATAATCACCCCAGTACACATTTTGGATAAACAATATGTGTAATTATTATCCCCATTTTACAGATGGGGAAGCTGAGGCTCAGAGCCCTCTGACAAGTCAGTGCCACATTCTGGTGCCTCCTGGAGAACTGACATGAACCCACCTCTCCCCCCAGCCACCTCCAACCACCACGTGCGGGCCTCTAACCTGCTCCCACTAACCTGCTGAGTCTATAGCTCAGAGCTTTGCAGATTACATACCACAGGCCAGGCGCTGAGCACTATCTGTGTATTATCTCATCTAATCCTTACAACACCACCAAGCAGTACTATTAGCCCCGGTTTGCAATCGAAGCTTATAAAGGAAGTAACTTTCCCTGGGGTCACACAGCTATCCACTGGGACGGCTGGGATTTGAACCCAGACGTGTCCGACTCTTGTGGTGGAGCCGTGGCGGTGTCTCTGGGAGGTGAAGACCCATCCAAGCAGGGACGGGAACCTGCTCTCCCAGTGCCCCGCTATCGTACCAGCATCCTCCTGGGGGGGTCTGGGAGGTGTGAAGCGGGGGGCCAGGTAACTCAGGCTGGCTCATCACTGGCTCCCTCTGTTGTAGACGTGGAGGAAAGTGCCCTGACGCCCTTCAGTGAGAACATGGCCCGTGAGAAGTACGCTACTCCTGAAGGTGAGCGCGCAGTCCACCAGTGCTCCTGTTTTTCATTTTGATATTTATTTACTTATTTGCCTGTGCCAAGTCTTAGCTGCAGTACCTGGAATCCTCAACCGTCGCAGCATGTGAACGCTTAGTTGTGGCCCATGGGATCTAGTTCCCCAACCAAGGATGGAACCCGGGGCCCCTCGCATTGGGAGTGCAGAGTCTTAGCCACTGGACCACCAGAAAAGTCCCTGCCAGCTCTCCCTTGAGTTAAAATAGTAATTGATCTTTGGCCCGAGAGAGTGTCTTAACCCAACAAAGTCCTTGGTGTTCTTTCAGTCTCCAAACAGCTCCATGCATGCTCGATAGTATTAAAGCTTTAAAGGAAGGGGACTGAGACTCAGAGCAGGTGAAATGAATTGCCCAAGGTCACACAGCAAGTTGGTGACAGAGCTAGGCCAGGAATCAGGCGTCCCAATTCCCAGCTGAAGGACCAGTCTCCCACCTCCCTTTGCCCAGAATCTTCTAGCAGTGTGCCCATAGGAGAAAGTCAGTGTCCCTGCTTGGGGCTGAGGGGGGTTGGCCTGCAGCTGTCACTGTCCCCACAGGTAAACTTCCAGAAAATGCAAGGGCTGCCAGCCAAGGGGACTTGGAGGGCTGCTTCTTTGCCCAGGAACCCACATCTTTCACCCCTCCCCACACCCACGGGGTCAGAAACAGCCTCCTCATTAGCTTGGATCCCTAGGCATACAGGCAAGCCCCCTGCCCCTCTCTGGGACTGTTTCCCCAGCAGGGCGGTGAGCAGTGGGACAAGGTCATCTCTCAGGTCCTAACTTGCCTTCTGTGGCTCTCCAGGTCCCCTGCGAGGTTTGGCCACCAACACCCTTTCTTCCTTGAAGGCCTCAGACACTCTGTTTGGATCCAGGTACGTGGGGATTTCCACTGGGGGAATCCCTCTACTGCCATCCATTTTCAAGGGACTGCCCCTGGTTTGGGGGGCCAGAGGTAGGCCCAGCCTGACAGCTGCACAAATGTGAACACTTTGAAGGGTGGCAGGAAGGACCCTTGCCCAGAGACAGCACCGTCTCCAGGTGTCACACTGCTGAAATCTCCCTCCCGCCCCAGGTCCCCTTCCCATACCTCCATGGTCTCTTTGCAAATGCAGGTCCCCCCGGGAGGGCTGGCATGTGACTGTCTGACCACTGGGCTGACCAAGAACATGCTGTCAAAAGAGGGTCCCGGGATGGGATGGAGAGTCCAGAGAGAGGTGTGCATGTGCACGGGCTGAAGCCCACCCAGCGCCCCTGTCCATGATTCTCCAGGCAGGAGCACTGGAGGGGGTTGCCATTTCCTCCAGTAAAGGATCTTCCCCACCCAGGGATCGAACCCGCGTTTTACGATCCTGCATTGGCAGGCGGGTTCTCTACCACTTGTGCTACCTGGGAAGCCCTCGAGTGGGAGGGGACAGATGGATATCTGTGGCTAATTCATGTTGACGTGTGGCAGAAACCAGCACAGCTTTGTAGAGCAATTATCCTCCAATTAAAAACATTTTTTTTAAATAAAGAGGGTCCTACAAAGAGTACTGCCTCGCCCCTCACTGCTGCTTGAGTGAGTGCCTTGGGGAGACACACTCCCTGAGCCTCAGTTTCCGCCGCTGTCAAAGGAAGAGATCATCTGTGAGACCCCTTCTGGCTGGGACTTTCAGAGGCTGTTGAGGGGCCTCTGGGAAGGGGGTGGGGGGAGGACCAGGGACACCCCCGGGATGGTGGCGGTCACTCCTCCTCGGTTTCGCCCACACAGGCTGAGTCTCAACAAGTCTAGGCTGTTGACACGAGCGGCCAAGGGCTTCCTGGGCAAACCGCTGAGCAAGACTCCAGACTCAGCCCAGGGGAATCAGAGCTCTGACTACATCCCGCTGGTGAGTGCCCTAGACCCCAGACCTCAGCCCCACACGCAGCAGAGGGGCCACCCACCCCTCCGCCTCTGCAAGGGGAGGAAGAGCTAGACCTTCCTACCCACGTAGCAGCAGAGCGGAGGGTGTGCCCAGGTCCCCCGCCGGGGGTCAAGGAGGGTTGCTAAAAACCAGTATTAGCACCACAGCCACTCTCCGCAATCTGCTATCTTGGCTTTAAAAATTCCCGGGGATCTTGCGTCCTACTCCACCATCTGTGTGTGTCTGTTTTTCAATACATTTAAAAAAAAAAAAAAAAGCCTTGAAAAAGAACACCCTGGGGACGTGTACCGTGTTTAGCAAGTGGCTCTGCAGACACACCAGCCTGCGGGGCAGGGTGAGGAGCCCCAGCCAGGAGTGAGTGTCTCTGAACTGAAGAGCAAGGGGGCCTGGTCTTGCCACATCTGGGGCTCAGCAAAGTTGGGGAAAGAAGGTGCTGGAAGGATGGACAGGGCGGGAGCTTCCTTGCCCTGTCTCAGCCCCTGCACACCCAAGTGCTTATGGTCGCTTGGAGTCTCCAAACATCCCAGACAACAGAGCAGGAGGCGTGTAGTCATGAGGATCTGTTGAGTCAGGCACCATGCTAGACCCTGGGAAATAACCTTGAAGCAGGTGAGTGTTGTCCCTGAGCTCCATCCACTCAGTGTCTAGTGGGGACACCACAAAGGAACCAGGTGGCTCTGATCACTGGGTGCTGTGATAGGAGACACCGGGTTTGGTGGGGGAGAATGAGGGAAGGAGGAGGCACCGACTCCAGGCTTGAGGATGGGGAGACATGAGGCATGACTTCTGGAAGGATGCAAATGGTTAAGCCAAGACCTGAAGGGCAAGGGGTTGTGGCTTACAGTTTACAGAGGAGAGAGGGCGCCTAGGGGCTGGAGAACAGCGGGGAGGGAAAAGAGTCAAGCACAAACCAGAGCTCTGGGATTATAGCTTGGATTTATCCCAGAAGAAAATTGAAACTACTGAGTGGATGGCCTCCAAAGAGTGACATGCCCTATGCCTTGCAGAGACCCCTCAGGACACGGAATGGATGGGGTGAGGGTGGGGGGCAGGAAAGGTAAGGAGAGTTAGGGATAACGTGAAGTGGCAGATGGCAGACTGCAGAGCTGTCTAGAGTGGGCTCACTGGGACTCAGAAACCAATGGAGGCGGAGGGAGGAAGCAGGTGGTGAGCTGCCTGGACCACAGTGGATGGTCTCAGGGGCTGAGGTGGGTCCAGCTGCCCAGGACAAGAAGCAGGTTTGGAGTGAAGAAGTTGAGCTGCACTTGGAAGAACCATCAGTGTGAGCACCAGTGGGATAAGGTGCAGCGATGCTCAGCTGGTCTGGGGGTCCCGCAAATCCCACGGGTGGGCAGGGCCAGCTGGTTGGGGGAGGCGAATGGGTACACTTTGTGCGCCCAGGCTCGGCCGTGGTCTGGGGCTCTGTGGGCTGAAAAGTGTGAGGCCCACTGAGAGGCTTTCCCCCCCCCACACACAGGTGTGTCTGCAGCTGGCTTCCGGGGCCTTCCTGCTCAACCAAGCCTTCTGCGAGGCCATCCGCGTCCCCATGGAGAAGCTCAAGTGGACCTCGCCCTTCACCTGCCACCGAGTGTCACTCACCGCCCGCCAGCCCCCGAGTCCCCAGCCGTGCGCCAGCCCCGCGCCCCTGCACCCTTCCCGGGACGGCCTCTCCCAGGAGCCCCCGGCCAAGGGCAGGCCAGGCCAGGAGCCCAGGGCCGTGGTGGAGCACATGGGGAAGCTGTGGGCCACCGTGGTGGCGCTGGCATGGCTGGAGCACAGCTCCGCCTCCTACTTTGTTGAGTGGGAGCTAGTGGCCGCCAAGGCCAGCTCATGGCTGGAACAGCAGGAGGTGCCCGAGGGCCGCACGCAGGGCACACTCAAGGCTGCCGCCCGCCAGCTGTTCGTACTCCTGCGGCACTGGGACGAGAACCTGGAATTCAATATGCTCTGCTATAACCCGAATTACGTGTAGGGGGTGGTGGGGAGGCTGGGGTGGCGTGGGAGAGCAAGGGGAACCCCATGGGCCTGGTAAGTGGCACTCTTGAAAACTATAGCCAATATACTGTTGCTAGAAAGAGTCCTAGACAGGCGATTGGGAGGCCTGAATTCAACGCCAATTTTGCTACCACCTACCTGTGCGACTTTAGGCCAGCCCTTGCCTCCTTTCTGGGCCTCAGTGTCCCCACCCGTAAAAGAAATGGGCGAGGTGAGGGAGTTTGACTAGGTCTGGAGAATGTGCAGATTCCTTTCTGCCTGGACTTCTGGGGAGCCACAGAATTGACTGCCACTGGGGGTTGGAGAAAGACTATATACAGTTTAAATCTCAGTTCTCTCTGGAGGAGGAGCACATGGGCAGACCACCCCCCACCCCCGACCCAGATAAAGGGTGGATGAACAGACCCCAAACCTGAAAGTAACCAGACCTGCAAGTAACCAGACCTGCAAGCTTGCATCTAGGCAGGGGGAGACCACCTCCGCCAGTTGCATTCTGGGACAGGCCCTTGACTCCACGGTGATAGTCCAGGACCCTAAATCCCACCGACAAACTGCCTGGAGAACCATCCTCCCCAGCACTTTACGACAGTCACATGGGGAACTTTTATTTTGGCTTGGAAGCCCTTCCTGTATTTCAGTGTTGGTTTGCAGATTGTGGTTTCCTATTCAAACAGAGGACAAGGGAAGTTTCCCTGCAAGGTGAGGTTTAGCATAAAGCCACGTTCTGTGCAAAACCAGTCCCCAAAGAAGAGCCGTGGTCACAGAAGTCAGTGGAGAAACCAGAGGACTCCTTAAGTACTTGATATACACCTTCCGAAATTCCATAATGCAAGCTCTATCCACTTGTCTTGAGGGGCTAGAGAGGCTCCCGGTGTCAGCTGCACTCTGGGATAGTGGAGGCCTTCTCTTGCCATAGCACACGGTGAGAGAGAGAGGGGCCTTCTTTGCAACAGAGCCCCATGCTTGGCTGCAGTGCATTTGGGGATGGTGGCTTCAGCTGGGGGCTGTGATTTAGTCCATGAAGTGAAAGACTCTTGAAACTTTAAAGCAGAGAGCCCCTGGGGACTTCCCTCTCTTAGGCCCGCCGTGTCGGGGACAGGTGTGTCCCAGCCTAGGATTCCCTCAGGGCGGTGCCCGGTCATCTCTGCCCTGCAGACTCCTTGGGGGTGGGTCTGGACCTCACCTGGGAAGCCCACCAGCTTGGGACCCCAGGCTGAGTCCACATGCTTGCCCACTCTCCTCTCCAAGGCCTTAATCTCTCCTCACCAAGTGGTCCCTTCTGGCCCAGGTCCCTGGTGTGAAGCTTGCCCCTGCCAGATGTCCCCTTCAGGGGGACCCCATGGGTCAAACACCTTCATGAAGCCCCAAGAAGACTCAGTGCCCGGTCTTCAAGGGGTGAGAGAGAGGGCGGGGTCAGCAGGATGCCCATTGCACGTGGAGAAAAGGCAGTCCCCTCAGGACGTGGCTCCCCACCCCGCCTAGCCCCGTCCCATTGCAGAGCCCGCCCTGTCCTCCTGCGGAGCTGCCACGTCTCCTGGGAGGACTCTCACCTCACCCGCCCCTCGAGGCTCTCCCCTAGTAACCGGTGACGCATGTCCCAGGGCGGGGAAGGGGCTGGAGGTTTCATATCAGGTCCCATCTGCTGCTTGGCTGGCCGTTGTGCTTCAGACCCACCCGCGGGGGAGGAAGCCAGCCAGGCACTCACCCACCCGAAGAGGGATGAGGGCTGGGAGCTAGCTCTGGACCTCGTCCCCAATGCAGCCAGCAGCCCCAGCTTCAGGGGAAGGAGGACGGGGCGTGCCATCCCCCATGAATGGAACTACTGTCGGGCTGAGAGCTGAAACGCCTGGCACTAGTTTGAGCAAGTGGCTTCCCCTCTCGGGGTGCCCCGGAGCCAGGAAGCGGGGGCTTTCTCCTGCTCCGACAGCCCCAGGTTCTCCACCTCTGAGATGGTGACCATGGCAGGCTTGTCAGTGTGAGCCTGAACAAGTCCCACGTGCTTTCTGGGCCTCTTTCCCCCTCTACCATGACCAGCTTGGGACTGGGCTGTCCAGCTTCCTGTGTTCACCTGCTTCTGGGTCTCTAAGCTCAGTGTGGAAAATGACCTGGGCTCAGGTGGTCCAGTGCCTGCCCAGTATAAAACCAGTGCTGTAAGACCCCCAGAAGGAGGAACTGAGAAGCCCAGCAGGATGGTGGGCACACCACCTCCTTCTCCAGGGAGCCACAGCAGACCCTGCCCCAGTAGCAGCTGCTGGAGCCCTGGACAGCTCTGATCCACAAGCAACTTACTGACCTCTGCACTTCCCGGTTCCCCTACCCAACACCCAAAGGTGCAGAGGAACAGATCCTCCTTGACTTCAGATAACCCAAGGCTTTGGGGGACATCTGGATAAGAGACTTTGTTTAAAAGAACTCCCGTGGTATTGACAGGACACGGGTCTCAGAAATCTGCCCCCAGGATTGCCAAGCAAAGGACCAAAAGGACTAGTTCTAAGGAAGAGGGAAGAACCTTAGGTAAATAGTACAAAAGTTCTTGTGTAGACGAACCATTGCCCCTGTAATCAGGATTGATGTGGATTAATCTGGATTCTTTGTTAACCTGGCTCCTGCTTTCTAGGTCATGCAGAAGGTCGTTTATGTCCTGTCTGGCTCAAGAATCAGGATACAAATGCTTAATGGCACCGCTCAAAGGAATGCAGAGCTGAAGCTGGGGAACTTAAGTGCCATTCTAAACTCTGCCGGTAGCGTGCCGTGTGACTTCTGGCAAGTCGCCCGCCTCCTCTGGGCCCCCTTTCATCTTTTGCAGGAGGAGGTGACGCTAGCTCAGCATTTCCAGCACTATTTCTTGGTGGACAGGTGAGTTAGCCATTTGTGAGAAACTGTCCAGCAGGCAAATATGTTAGGGAAACACTAAGAAAACAGATTTCTTGAAGTCAGGACAACTCAGTCCCATGAATATATAGATACGCACTGTCAGCCTCCAGGAGGTGATTCAGGTCTCTTTCCCCCGGTTATTCAGTTGGGAACATGCTGCTAGATCTCCCTTCAGGGTCTTCAGGCACTGACATTCAAAAAGCCTTTCAGTTCAGTTCAGTCACTCAGTCTTGTCTGACTCTTTGCCACCCCATGGATTGCAGCACGCCAGGCCTTCCTGTCCATCACCAGCTCCCAGAGCTTGCTCAAACTCATGTCCATCAAGTCAGTGATGCCATCCAACCATCTCATCCTCTGTCGTCCCCTTCTTCTCCTGCCTTCAATTTTTCCCAGCATCAGGATCTTTTCAAATGAGTCAGTTCTTCGCATCAGGTGGCCAAAGTATTGGAGTTTCCAATGAATATTCAGGACTGATTTCCTTTAGGATGGACTGGTTGGATCTCCTTGCAGTCCATGGGACTCTCAAGAGTCTTCTCCAACACCACAGTTCAAAAGCCTCAATTCTTCAGCACTCAGCTTTCTTTATAGTCCAAGTCTCACATCCATACATGACTACTGGAAAACCCATAGCTTTGACTAGATGAACCTTTGTTGGAAAAGTAATGTCTCTGCTTTTTAATATTCTGTCTAAGTTGGTCATAACTTTTTTTCCGAGGAGCAAGCGTCTTTTAATTTCATGGCTGCCGTCACCATAAAAAGCCTTTATTGAGAGCCTACTGTTTGCCAGATACACTGGGGCAGTGTGGTGTTCCTGTTCTTTTTGGAGGTTGGGGAGAAGCATTTGAAGGGTGTCTCCTCTGTGAACATTTCCTCAATTCCTGCCAATCCAGGTGGGTGTGTCTTGACGGGCCACGCCCCCTCCCTGTGGTCCTGCCACCTGTGAGCGTGGCCTCAGGCCCCATTGGCCCTGAAGACGGCCCTAAGCTTGCTTTCTCATTGGTGTGTGTGTGAGTAAAGCTGACTGTAACAGCTGGGGGCCTCCTTGTCCTTGCCTCAAAGGTCCAACCTGCTGCTACACACAGAGGCAGAGCCTTCTCTTTGAGACCCCCTCATCTGAAGAGACCAACTCCAGATCCCAGGAAAACTGGGCCCCTTACGTAGGCAGACTTACACTGGACTTGGAAGTAAGTAGCATCCGTTTGCAGCCAGCATTCATGGTTTCCCAACCTGTCCCTTGCCTGTGGACCAAACCAATGTCACCAACTGTCCTCCACTGCTGTGACTGATGAAAAGAGTAGTTGATTCCCAAACTAGCTGCTGGTGGGTTTTCTTCCGCTTCTCAAATGTTTGAGAAAGCCAGGTTCCTCCTCCTCCTCTCTTCCTGCTTTCGGAAGGCCTCTGGAAGTTTCCTCTAAATCCTGACTTGCCCCGGGTTTTGTCTCTACCCTTATTTGGAGGGGTCTCCTGAGATCTGAGTGCAGCCTACTCCAGGGGACCGGCCACCCAGCTCACCTGCCTAGCTGGAACCTTTGTGACACTCTGGCAACTTCCACTGTGGGGTCAAAATACTGCCTCAAGCTGTTTGCATATTGGAATGTAGGTGGTCCCCAGACACAAATGCATTCTGCATCCTTATGGTGCCCTGGGGAGGGAAAGAGAAGGGCGCTGCTACCCCAGGAAGTAGGTTGTGTGTTCACTGCCATGGCATTTGGAAGATCTTTTTTTACCCCCCACCCCCCCACCAATCTAGCAGGGACTAGAGAAAACAACAAAAATGGGCACGCGGCTCAGCTGTGGCACGCTCTGCGGAGCCAGTGTAAAAATAACCAGGGCAGGGGCGGGTGCGGCACTTTGCAGCTGGATAGTCTGATCCAGAGATCCATCCCAAGGTCGGGAACTTGGCAGCATGTCCCGGCCGGGCCCCCAGCCCCCACGATAGGGCTCCCTGACCCACGTGCTCACCCAGCCCCCAGCCTCTCCACAGCGCCGCCTTCCAGGTGGCCTGACACAGCGGGATTTCTCCTGCTCATGCTGCACAGCTCCTTGGCTAGGAGCCAGCTGTCTTGAGCCTACAGCCGCTTCCCAAGGCAAAGCGCCTCGTCTCACTGTGGCCGAACGCAGGCGCACCTGCAGTACAGTCTCACTAATCGCCCAGACGGCTTTAGCTCAAGTGGCATGGCCGGTGCTTGTCCCCCCCCCACCCCAGAGCCTCAAGTGCCTACAACGCGCCTCCCCACCCCCTGCCTGCTCACCTGTAACGTCCCCACACTTCTCGTTCTCGGACCGCGTCTCACCTTTCTGCCCGGTAGCCAGTTCTGTAGACATGGTGGAATCCTGGACACCAGCGTCTAGGGTCCACCAACCGTTAGTGCGTCCCACCCTGGAGCTGTATGCCTGTCCCTGTTCCCAGCAGAATGGCCTCTTTGTATATTACACGGTGGCTACTGTTCTCTTAAAGGCTTTTAGCTCATAAAAACTGTTGACGATGTGGCAAAAATTATACTCGAGTGTGCTCTTTTGTTCTCCAAGCTCACGCTTGGCTTTCAAACTGGGTTCAAGCGATCTTTCCGCCTCACTTGGTGTGGTTGCTTCACTCTTGATGTGGGTTCTCTCTTGGGTGACCAACTGTCCCCCCAGGTTGCCTGCAACTTAGGAGTTGGGGTGGGGGGTGCTCCCAGGATGTGGGACTTTGAGTTTCAGAACTGGGACAATCCCAGGAAAATCAGGACAAGTTGGTCACTGTAGTTCCCCCAGACGCAGAGCCTGAGACGAGGATTCAGTGCAAATAGTGTTATTCGTGTGCTTCCAGGAAACACCCTTGGCACGTGAAGAATTAAAATAATAGCGCAGAGGACACCCATAGAGGGAGCGTTACTAACCAGCTTATGACTCTGGGTGTGGACCCTCTTTTGTTCTCAGAGCTCATGCTTGGCTTTCAACCTAGGTTCAGTGACCTTTCTGCCTCACTTAGGACGGTTATATTTGTCTTGACCTGGGTTCTCTCTCTGATGACCAACGGTCCCCCAGGTTGCCTGGAACTTGGGGGTGGGTTGGGGTCCTCCCAGGATGTGGGACTTTGAGTTTCAAACTCTCTAGGAAGGAGAGTGGATGCCCATCTCAGCGCTCACAGGGAAGGAATGGGGGCCGGCGCACCAGCTCCACTCAGCCACCGCTTGAGTGTCCCTCCCAGGGGCCTTCACCTCTCGGCATCCGTGGCCAGCCACGGGTGCACTGGCCGAGCTGACTTATGCAGCTGGAGAAAGCCGCCTGGCAAAGGGCAGGTGCCGGCAGGTCTTCAGCCGCAGTGCGCCGAGCTGAACGGAGCTGAGAGGGAGCTGACCCCGTGAGGCGCGGGCAGCGCCGGCTGCGGCCTCTCTGCTGCACTGCTTTCATCTCTGCTTTTTCGCAGCACTCACCAGTGATCCCACAAAATATGTCCCTTAGAGAGCCACCGTGCTGCCTGGGAAGCCACCCACACTGACCCCAGAGTCAGGACACTAAGGCTCCTTCAGAAGTCCTCTAGCAGCTGGCCTCCTTTCTTCAAAATCAGTCATCACTTGGCAGAGTCCAGGGAGAACAGTTGATTAAAACAGGAACTCCCAATGGGCCAGAAGCAGCATGCCAACAGCCCCTCGTGGAAACAATTCCAGGAGCCAAGAGGCTGAGATTAAACGGTCAGCTGAAACACTGTTCATGGGCAGCCCCCATGGGTGATTTCTCAACCAGGTTAATGGCTTTCACTAAGACAGGCCAGCCCTTTTCTCTGATCACCACCACAGCTCCACGCTGCTGGAGGACAGAGTCCTTTCAGACCTCACTGACTTAACATGAGCCAGGCACCAGCCACCTTTGTAGGAAACTTGCAGTTGCCTGCTTGGTCCTCTTCATCCTGCAAAAGCCAGGTGTGTGTGTGAACACGCGCATCCTGCTGGGATGGCTGTACGGGTCGCCTGGTCCCTCGTACAGGGAAAAACATGCGCAGGGAAGCAGGGACTCAGGGTCTCCCCAGGAGCTCTGAAGAAGGAGAGGATGAAGTGAACGCTGTGGTCTCTGAGCCTCTGAAGTCCGCTGTCCCACTCCAAGGCACTGAGCTCCCTTGTGCTGTGCACTAAGTCGCTTCAGTCACGTCCAACTCTGCGCCCCCGTGGACTGTAGCCCCCCAGCCTCCTCTGTCCATGGGATTCTCCAGGCAAGAACACTGCAGTGGGATGCCATGCCCTCCTCCAGGGGGTCTTCCTGACCCAGCACCGAATCCACGTCTCTGATGCCTCCTGCATTGGCAGGGGGGGTCTTTACCACTAGCGCCACCTGGGAAACCCCAAGATGCCACCTGAGCTCCTTTAGGCTCCATTCTCCTGAAACGGAGAGGAAACACTGAGTTCCAGCCTGGATCTGCCAAGCTCTCTTGTTCTTCCATCCAGCACACTTGCTCTCATTCCCGTCTGAGTCTCCCTACCGTCAGGCCCTCCTGGGAGCATCCTGACCACCCACCCAAAGTCCAGCCACCCCACATGCCAGGCTGGAGGAAGAAAGGGACACATGTCCCCCAGGATGTAAAGAGACATAGGGGGTTTGCTGGGAGGGGATCCTCTCTCATGATCTGGGGTGGAGAAGGAGTCCTGGATACCCAGGGTGGTGGCCACCCCAGCTCCTGAACCCCTGCCCTGAGATCTGGGGGACAAGGTACCCCGATGGCTCCCACAGCCATCCCAAGCCAAACTAGCCTCTCCTTTCTCTACTCTCAAGGCCCCAAGATCCTCCCAGACATGGACCCAGGGCTTGTCTCTCCTTCCTACCTGACTTCAGAATTTCTCCCCCAGAGCTGGAAACCAGGGGGCTGGCTGTCCAGCAGAGGGTGCTGTGGGCATGCACTGCCTTCCAGACCCCGGGCCTGCGGAGACATCTGGGAAAAGAGGAGCAGCAGGGATGAAGGCAGGCTTTAGAAGCTATTCCTGTCCCCTGCCAACAGTCTTTTTTTCTCTCCTAAAAATGGGTGATTCGTGATGGCCAAGAAGCCCACTGAAAGGCTGTGCCGGCCGTGTATTCACCCATGTGTCCAGACACCAGACCAGCTCACCTGGGACTGCAAAGGAGAGGCGACAACCTGGTCCCTCCCTGCCCTGCCCACGCCTCCCCCTCCCCACCACGGAGAACCCCCTCCTGCCCATCCCAACTCTGTGCAAACCCATTTCCTTCAGGATGCCCTTCCAGGCCTCCCGGGAGCAGTTTCTTCTTAGTGCATGCTTATTATGCGTGTATGTCTCCCCCATCGTTCTTGAGAATCTCTTCCTCCAGGGCAGGGGCTGTGAGGCTCTCCAAGGGCACAGATCTCATCTCCTCCTTCAGACCAGGGCGATTCCCAAACAGGGCTCTGTCTCCACCCTCGGATGCTGCACTCTCTGAGGCAACTCCTGTGTAACCCATGGCCCCTGTTTCAGGACTCTCTTCACAGATGGGGCCAGTTCTCTTCCCCCACACCCCCAAGGTGGGGGCATCTGAGCTGCCCCCAAGTCCCATGAGCTTGGCACACTGGGCAAGAGACAGATGGAATCTGATCAGTAAGAGCTCGCCTCTTTGGAAAGCAGAACAGAAAGCGGGCAGACGGGCTTTGTAAGGGATGGAGCCGCCAGCCCCTGGTCTGCCCCACGCCTCTGTCCTGCCCCGCAGGTCCTCTCCTCCAGCTACATGGTCATCCTGGACCTGGTCTTCCTCACTGCATGTCACAAGCAAGGTTCATTCATTCGAGAACCATGAGCAACTATGTGTTACTAAATGCTGAGCCCATTCTAGGCTAGAATTGATGCTTTTGAACTGTGGTGCTGGAGAAGACTCTTGAGAGTCACTTGGACTGCAAAGAGATCAAACCAGTCAATCCTAAAGGAAATCAATCCCAAATTTCACTGGAAGGACTGAGGCTGAAGCTGAAGAACCAATACTTTGGCCACCTGATGTGAAGAAAGTGAAGTTGCTCAGTCGTGTCAGACTCTTTGCAACCCCATGGACTGTAGGCAGCCAGGCTCCACCATCTATGGGATTTTCCAGGCAAGAATACTGGAATGAGTTGCCATTTCCTTCTCCAGGGGATCTTTCCGACCCAGGGATCGAACCCAGGTCTCCCGCACTTCAGGCAGACTCTCTACCATCTGAGCCACTAGGGAAGCCCCCAGTGTGGAGAGCTGACTCATTGGAAAAGACCCTGATGCTGGGAAAGATTGAGGGCAGGAGGAGAACGGGACGACAGAGAATGAGATAGTTGGATGGCATCAAAGACTCAATGGACATGGGTTTGGGTGAGCGGGAGATGGTGATGGACAGGGAGGCCTGGTGAGCTGCAGTCCATGGGGTCGCAAAGAGTCGGACATGACTGAGAGCCTGAACAGCAGTGCTCTAGACTGCGGGTACAGTCGGGGAAGAAGCACAGACCAGGAGCTTAAATAACAGAAAAGTGTTGTCCCACAGCTCTGCAGGCTATAAGTCCAACATCAAGGTGTCTGCAGCGCTGACTCCTTCTCAGGGCCAAGGGAAGGATCTGTTCCAGGCCCCTCTCCTGGCATCTGGAGGTTCCTCGGCTTGGGGTAGCATGACCCCCATCCTCAAACGGCATCCTCCCTGTGTACGTGCCTGCCTCCAAATTTCCTCTTTGAATAAGGACACCCATTACACTGGATCAGGGCCAGTAACACGATGACCTCATGTTAACTTGATTACCTCTGTAAAGAGCCCATCTCCAAATATGGTCACATTTTTAGGTAGTGGGGGTTAGGAATTCAATATCTGAAAATGTTTTTGGTGGGAGGAGACTCAATTAAATCCATAGCACTGTGCTCATGGGGTTGACATCCTAGTGCCAAGAGATACGAGAAACACAAAATCAAATAAATATAGACTGGAGCAAAAGGTAAGGCAGAAAAATGAAGCGTACAGGGGAAGGGGATAACAGGGAAGGGAGGGTGCTGTGTATTCAAGCAAAATTAGGGAAGACTTCCTGGGAAAGTGACGTAAGAGCAAAGACTGGATTCTGAGTGTTCCCCAAGCAAGCCATTCATGTCTGCCACGTTTTCTCTGCCTATGATGGAGGTTTGCCAAAAGCAAAGTCCTTCTGAGCTCAGTGCAGAGCACACCTCCTCCAGGAAGCCTTCCCTGACCTGCACTCCCCCACCCCAGGGCAGACTCAGCCTCCCGCACAGCCCTCTGGACTCCAGGTAACAGTTGTTTATGGGCACTTCTCAGGGGATATTTCAAGACTGTGTGTTCAGATGTCTCCCTTCTCAGACTATAAGCAATCTGAGAGCAGAGATTGGGCCTCAGCTACGCCTAGATCCTCTGCAGTGCCCGGAGCATCATACAGGCTCAGTAACTGCAGATTGAAGTGCAAGGTTAGAGGGTGACCCAGCCATTCTCTCTTTAGTGAAAATAAATAGAAGCTCTGATTTGGGGAATCCTAAATGTCAGAGGGATTCTAAGACCTGATTCTAAGACCTTCCCATTGACTCATCTTGTTTGCTCCTCACAACCCTGCTGCTGCTGCTGCTGCTGCTGCTAAGTTGCTTCAGTCATGTCTGACTCTGTGCGACCCCAGAGACGGCAGCCCACCAGGCTCCCCCATCCCTGGGATTCTCCAGGCAAGAACACTGGAGTGGGTTGCCATTTCCTTCTCCAATGCATGAAAGTGAAAAGTGAAAGTGAAGTCGCTCAGTCGTGTCCGACTCTTTGAAACCCCATGGACTGCAGCCCACCAGGCTCCTCCGTCCATGGGACTTTCTAGGCAAGAGTACTGGAGTGGGTTGCCATTACCTTCTCCGCCTCACAACCCTAGGAAGTACCATTTCCATGTTATAGATGAGGAAACCAAGGCTCAGAGACACGAAGGAATCTGCTCAAGGTCACCCACCGGAAACTGGTGGGTCAGGACCCAAACCCAAGTGTGCCCAACTCTAGGGCCAGGTCTCTTTAAGACATTCATTCATTCATTCACTCTGCCATGCCTACTGAGTGCCAGTACCCCAAGGCTAGGCTAACCCGGCAAAGCAGGAGAGGGAAGTATTTGTTTGAGAGCGCTTCACTTCTTCCGCATTAGATGAAGAACTGCCCTTCCGAGTTCAGGTCCCAAGACTACAGGCTCACTACCCCTTTGCCCACTGAGTCCTCTCTTGCCCACACCATCCCGAGAAGGCCACCATAGCCCAGCTCTTGCTGTCTGTTACCAGGAGGGAGCCAGGAGCCAGGAAGCTCAAGACACAGGAGCAGAATGGGTAACAGCTCCCTGCTCTTCACGCTGCTTCCTGGGGCTCAGGAGCCCTTGTCTTTTCTCCACTGTTTACAGCCCAGGACGGGAAGCAGCAGGTGAGCCCGGGCCTGGGACCCAGATCCCAGCTGCTCCTCCCACGGTCAGTCCTGAGAAGGAAGAGCTGCAAAGGGTGCTTACGAACCTCCAAATGTCCACAGCACCCCCACTTTACAGATGGACACACTGAGGCCCAGAGAAGGACAGAGCCTGGACCAAAGTCACTCAGGTCCTGCAAAATCTGCCCCTGTTGGGTGTGGGGAACACGTATGTGCAGGTCAGAGCTAGAGACGGGTGATTTCAGAGGGGCAATTCACGCAAGCTAGGAACCTAGGCCAGTGAAGACGGGTCCCAGGCCACCGAAAGGACTGGGCGAAGGGAGCAGGGGCTGGAGAGAAGACGGGGCAATACAGGGAAGAAGTCCTGCAGGCTGCCACGTTCTGCAGTGAAACCCAGGTCCCCGAGGCTGAGATAAGATGGGGGAGGGGCCACCCACGTGTGAGCTCGGTCCTGTTCGACTCTCTGTGACCCCACGGGCTATAGCCCGCCAGGCTCCACAGGCAAGAATACCAGAGTAGTTTGCCATGCCCTCCTCCAGGGGATCTTCCTAACCCAGGGACCAAACTCCCATCTCTAACATCTCCTGCACTGCAGGTGGATTCTTTAACCGCTGAGTCACCGGGGAAGCCCCAGGGTCATCTGCACCTCCCAGCAATCACTCAGGACAGCAGTGACAGAGGACTGGATACGTTCCCAGGCTCCCTTCACCTCTGAGGCCTGTGAGTTCAACGTCCTGATCCCAGACTCCAGAACTTTCCAGGATGAAAGCGTGGTAGGGATATTCCCCCCGCCCTCCGCCCTGGACTCTCAGGGTCAGCTCTCCTGGGCATGAGGATTCCTCCCCGTGGACCACAAGGCCCCCAGCATTCAGGCGGCAGCACCCGGCATGGCCGCGTCTGGACCAGGCATGGAGAAATGTGCTCTGGGGACCCGGGGAATGTCCAGTGTACACAGCACGCCCGGAGCCTCCCGCAACCACCAACCAGGCAGATCGACCAGCTTCGGTTCCAGAAGGCTCTGCGGCCACCCCAACATCCCTCAGGGCCAGAAGCCTGATGAAATTACAGCCACCATCAATCAGAGGTTTGGCCCTGGGTAGTGGAAAAAAACGTGAGCTTCTGGGCTGGCCACTCCATCCAGCCTCTGCCTGTCACTAGCTGTGGGAGTCACATCACCCCTCAGAGATGCTGTGTGTGTTTCTGGAAAACCATCAGGCCTATCTGGGCAGTGTTCACAGAGGGAAATGCAGTTGGCTCACTGCAGCTCAGAAGAGGGACCTGAGATCCCTGCACCGCCCCTTTAAATTCATCTTTGGGGTGGGGTAGGGGTGGGGCACATTACCCCGGGCTTTATTAAACTGCAGCTCCCTTCCAGCAGACACAGTTTCAGGGTGACACCAACCAGGCCTGAGAGTTGGCAAACACTATATTGTGACCCCCATGGACTGAGCCTGCCAGGCTCCTCTGTCCAGGGAGTTCTCCAGGCACGCATACTGGAGTGGGTAGCCTATCCCTCCTTCAGGGGATCTTCCCAACCCAGGGATGGAACCCAGGTCTCTGACATTGCAAGTGGATTCTTCACCAGCTGAGCTACCAGGGAAGCCCGATTAAGCACAGTACCCACAGTACCGGTAATAAAATTAAATGAATAAAGGTCCTCAAAGTAGCTGGCCTCCGCATTACGTCTGCTGCCTGGGATGGGTCTGGGCTGATCAGGGAGAGGGTGGTCCCGGGCAGAAGCCGGCCCAGCAGCCCCCTCTCCTGGCCGCCTCTGCAGCCTCCAACTCGCCAGTTTGGGCCCAGCTGTATCTTCTGTCCCCTTCCTCTGCCTCTGTCTCCCAGCCGTCGCCTCCCCTTGTCTTATCTCCTCTCTCCAGGGGCGCCCAGCCGGGGTCTACCCCAGTCGGTTCCGCCCGCTCCCCTTCCGCACTCCTACCAGTGCCCGCCCCGCCCCCGCGCGCCCAGCCTCCAGACCCAGCGAAGCCACGTCTGTCCTTAACCCAAAATCCTGCCAATTAGACCGCTCCCTCCGGCTTCAGCGGCTGCTGCTGACGTCGGGAGAACCAGGCGAGGCGAGGCGGCCGCCTACGCGGGGAGGGTAGTGGGGGGTGCGGAGAGGCGATGGCCGCCCCCGCGGCCCCCGCCGTCCGTCAGTCCGCCCACAGCCAGGTGAACCTCCAAGGCCCAAGCGCAGCCCGTAGGAACCTTAGTCCCATCCAGCCTCGTGCTCAGAGTACCCACCCGCTCCAAGACCCCCCAGCTGGGGCCCTCTGCACCGCGCCTCCATCCCATGATCCGCCACCTGCTCCGAGAACCCCCAGCTGGGGCCCCTGCATCCCCCACCCCACTCCCAAGATTCCAAAGTGCGCTCAGGCAGGCCTCTCACGCTCTGGCTCAGGGACCCCCACCCTGAGCTCCCCAGGTCCCCAGCCCTTCAAACGCGCACATCCTAAGCACCTCGGCGCCTCGCCCGGGCGGGCACCCCCACCCGCCGCCCCCTCCGCGCGCCGGTCCTCGGTTTCCCCGCCTGCGGCGTTGACTCCGCCGCCGCCACAAAGGCGTCGCCGTGGGAACCGGGAGGGGGCACATTAAGAGCAATTAGCCCGCGCACAGTTGGCAGCGATACCTTAATAAATAATAGTCTGAAAGGCATGTAAATAAATATTAGAGCGCATTACGCGGGCAGGAGGAGCGGCGCAGGGGCCCACGAGCGAGCGGTTCCCAGACGAGACGCGGGGAGATTGGCACGTGCTGGCGGCGGGGGGACCCCCGCGCCCCAGGGGCTGAGCAGGGCGGGGAGAAGGAAAGGACATAAACCAGGCAAAGGGCAGTGAGGACAGAAGTCACAGGCAGGATCGAGTGCCCCGGGAGAGAGAGGTGAGCGCCTTCTCCCTTTGGATTCTCCTCCTCCCTCTGATGGCTCCTCCCCAGTCCTCTGCTGGCCTCAAATGGCTCAACCTTGGGGTCCCCCAGCGCTCAAGCCCAGGGCCTCTTACCCTTCCTCACTTGCTCACTAGTTGAGCACATCTGATCTGGAGGCTCTAACTGCCATCGTGGGTCAGACCTGTCTCCTCCCAGCGCCTCTGGCTCACCTGCCTCTTGGATGTCCAGACCTTCACATGGCCAGACCACAAACAGCCCTCCCTCCCCTTTGCCCTCAAATTCTCCCCAGGTGGGTTGGGGGCAGCTCTGTCTTTCCATGTTGTTGAGACAAAAACCTTGCAGTCACTCTGGCTGCCTCTCCCTACCACCTCCCATCTAGCCCATCAGGGAATCCTGTCCTCTCTACCTTGAAAAGGGTTCTGAAGCCTTTCCACACCCCCCAGCTCAGTGCCCTGTTAGCCCAAACTCCCATTGTTTCTCACCTAGTTGTTGTAACGACCTCTCCTTATGAGGCTCCCTCAACCCCAGCAGCCTCTCTGCAGACAGAATGGAGATTTTAGAATAAACATACAGGATTTACTCAGTGGTCCAATGGCTAAGATTCCATGCTCCCGGTGCAGGGGTCCGGGTTGGATCTCTGGTCAGGCAGCTAGATTCCACAAGCTGCAACTGAGAGTCTGCATGCCACAATTAAAGATCTCACGTGCCACAGCGAAGACCCAGCACGGCCAAATAAATAAATTTTTATTAATTTATTTTAATTGGAGGCTAACTACTTTATAATATTGTGGTGGTTTTTGCCATACACTGACATGAATCAGCCATGGGTGTACATGTGTCCCCCATCCTGAACGCCCCTCCCACCTCCCTCCCCATCCCACCCCTCAGGGTCATCCCAAGGTACCGGCTTTGAGTGCCCTGTTTCATGCATCAAACTTGGACTGGTGATCTATTTCACATATGGTACATGTTTCAATGCTATTCTCTCAAATCACCTCACCCTCCAAAGAACTAAATAGACATTTCTCCAAAGAAGACATACAGATGGCTAACAAACACATGAAAAGATGCTCAACATCACTCATTATCAGAGAAATGCAAATCAAAACCACAATGAGGTATCATCTCACGCCGGTCAGAAGGGCTGCTATCAAAAAATAAATAAAAAATTTAAAATATGTATATTTTTAAATAAAAATATGTATATATGAGTGTGTGTGTCAAATTAAGCCACTCCTCTGCTGGAATGTTTCGTTAGGAGGAAAAGTCAACATCCCTAACACGGTGCACCAGGCCCTAAGCATCTAGAGCCCTCCAACTCCCCGTCCTGGCCCTGACCTCCTCCCTGACTTCTCTCCATTCACTCCCTCTTCGCCAGCCAGCCCAGCCTCCTCTCTGTGTCTGGGACACGCCAAACTTGTTCCTGCCTTAGGATCTTTGCACTACCTCTTCCCTCCTCCTGGAAAATTCTTTCCCCACACACCATCAGGGGTTAGCCATCACCTGCCAGTCTTCAAGGCTTTAGCCTTCAAGTCTTTGTTCAAATCTCCCATTCTCCATGAGGCCAACCATTCCATTAAAACGGTGAATTTCTCTCTCCCCCACCACAAAGAACAGCTACCCCATCCTCAGCACTTTGCTTGATCCCTCCAGAGCACTCAGCCCCTCCTAATGTGCTATGTAACTGAACTATCTTGTTCTTGGCCTCTCACTCTCTCCCAGGTAGAAAGTCAGCTCCACGAAAGCGTGGATTCGGTCCTTTCCCCTCCCCCATGGCTGTGTCTCCAGTATCTTGCAAAGGGCCAGGTGCCTTGGCAAAAAGAGACTCGAAAATATTTGAAGGAAAGCAAGAATGGTGTGGAGCTGGTGGGAGGGAAGGAAGGGGAATAAAAGAGGAGAGACAGTCCCGGGAGGAGGGAGCAGCGCTGGTGAAGGCAGGGTGGCCTGGGCAGGCACAGCAGCCTGGGGAAACACTTGGACAGAAAGCCCTGGGGCTGCTATGTCTGAACGGCTTCCTCAGCAGCCTGATCCTCGGCTGGAGAAGCACCGGTGGGGGATGCGGCGGCCCCATCTCTGCTGAGCCCCCAGCCCCGTGGCAGGGAGCACCAGCCTCACCGCAGGCCCCAGCTGGGTGTTGGACCCCAGGGTTTCGGGCGGTACTGCATGGGTAGGCCCCTGGTAACAGCCATAGTAATTACTGGTTGTATGCGATTAGGGGATAATTATGCTTAATAAGTCCAAAAGTAATTACCATGCAGGCTGCTTGCTGCTTTGGAAAACAGAGGCCCCCGGTGAGCTGGAGCCAGAGACGTGAGAAGAGGGAGGGTAGGCATCATGGAACCACAGAGGCACTGGTCCATTTCTCCAGCAGATGCCTGAATCCTCCTGGGGGCACCCACACCAGGAGCTTGCTCCCCTCTGGTGATGGGGAGCTCACTATCACACAGGTAGTTTCATCACTGGATGCCTGCACCTTCCATTTTGCATACAGTTTTGGCTATTTCTGTCTCTTCACTTTCTCATTCAACATCTTAGCATGTGCAGAGACAAAGAACAGAAGAATTAATTGTAGAAGGAGAGGAGTCCATATTGCTCCTAGCTATCTTATTGACTCACGACATCACTGAGGCAGCGTTCCCTATTAGCCCCACTGCACAGGTGAAGAAATCCAGCCTCTTGGAGGCCAAGCTCTTAGCAATGGTGAAAAGCAGTCAGAACTCATATTTCAGCCTGTCTGATGCCAAAATCTATGTTCCTAACACCTAAGTTTTACTGCTTCCCCTGGGAAAAACACAGAACCAACCCGTCTTCCCAGAAGCTAACCCACAGCCCTTCAAGTCTTTCCTTTTTTCACTCTGGACTGAAGCAGCGGCTGGACTCCTTGCACTGTGCCCAGGAGGCCGTGTAGCACAATGAAAGGAAACTTGATTCTTTCCATTGGTTCTGCTGCCAACTAAGTGAGCCTTGGGACAGGTCAGCTGGCCTGTGTGGGTCAGGTCATTTTGCCACCTGCACAAAGTGGGGAGGGGCCCCCCGCTGCTGATTTGATTCTTCTCCTCCAGGTCAACCCTAAGACCTGAGCAGCTCCAGGCCCCCACTGGCACCAGGCTTCCACACCAGGGGCCTGGGAAGACTCAGCGACTTCTTCCAACACCTGGGACGGTTCCCTTTCTTCCTCTGGGTTGAATTGCCCTGTGGAGGCACCTCAAGAAGATGCCTGAGAAGGGACAATGGCCACACAACCGTGCCCTTCCATTACCCCAAACATCTACCTTCAACTTCATTTTCAGACTTTGGTCTCCAGAGAAAAGGGAGAGAAATGGAAGCTAGCAAGACATGAAGAATATCATAATAAAATGCAAATAAATGCCCCCCTTAAGTCTGCAGCCATCATCTGGGTTCAGATTCCTCTGTATGATTATAATAACTTATAGGAGGGGCTTCCCTGGGGGCTCAGATGGTAAAGAATCTGCCTGCAATGCAGGAGATACAGGTTCGATTCTTGGGTCAGGAAGACCCTGTGAAGAAGGGAATGGCAACTCACTCCAGTATTCTTGCCTGGAGAAATTCATGGAAAGAGGAGCCTGGCGGGCTACAGTCCGTAGGGTCACAAAAAGCTGGACATGACTGTGACTGAAACTCTGACTTTCCCATGGAGACTTATAGGATGACACTTTGATGTCCATTTTCTCATGCGATCTCTCCATCAGCCCTGTCGAGGCATGGATAGTGCTGTCCATATTTCACACACCAGGCAACTGAGGGTCAGGAAGTAGGAGCAGCTTGTCCAAGATGGCACAGCTAGCAAAAAGCAGAACCAACTTTTGAATCCGGACATGACACCAAAGCCTGTGCTTGCGATCACTATTCTGTACCTCCTGACAACCTCAAAGCCAGCCGCTCTGGAATCTGGAAATCACATAAGAGGGTAATGCAGCTTACAAGCGTCCAACTCACCCTCCTCCCCAAGGGGGCTGTCAGAGGCTAGTGAAGCTCTGTGGCCCCATCCTGCTGGCATCTGTTTTGGTAGAATGTCCGTTGTGACTATTCCTCCACAGACAATTTTCTCTTTGGGGTCTCATAGGGAAAGAGAAGTATCTAGAAGAGTAAATACCACAATAAAAGCATCTCATCTCTGCCTGGAGCAGTTCAGTGTGGGGATGGAGAGCACATGAACATAATTAAAACCACTCCAGCTCCTTGAATCTCCAGGCCTGGAGGCAGACGGAAAGAGTGGAGTGGAGTTCGGAGGACCGCAAGTATTGGATCTGGAAGAAGTGTGCACCCTCAAACTCCCAGAGTAGAAAAATGGTTGCCACTGCTATAAAAGTAATTGAACGGCCAACCACCCATAAAATCTGCTCTATTAATATGAAACATATAAAAACGATTTGCTTTTCTCTGAGAGCATTAAAATTATAAATTTATTAAGAAAAAATCAGAAAATAATATAACTGAAAAGCAATGATCCACGGGAGAGGTGGGCTAGGGTTGGGATAGGCAAACATTCCCCAAAGAAGTGGGGTATGAAACCACACTCATGGAAGATTCTCAAATGTACAGAAGCTGAGCACTGACTCTGGGAGATTCTGATTCAGTGAGCGAGAGGCAAGGCCTGGGAACCACAATAATGATGGATTCTCCCCGGGAGATTTTGCAACAGCATTCTCCAGCCAGGTCTGGAGCTGAGGCCAGCCGTATTTCAGCACCAGGGACAGTGACATTCGCACCGGCTCTCTCAGAAGTTCCTGGTCACTCTGCCTGTTGGGGGTGGGCGGGGTGGGGGTAAGTTTAGCTCTTTTACCGTCTTTGGTAGCAGAGAGAAGAGTGGGAATTTCTCACCTCCTCCCTCTCTCTTGGTGGGGGGAGGAAAGCATATATTCTTTATAGCCACTTGCAGAGCATGAAAAACGAATGAAGTGGGGCAGAGGGGACCACATCAGTCTCAGAGATGAGGGACACTCACTCTTTCCCCTAGAAAGGATCTCACGCTTCTACTTGACGGTGGGAAAGAAGGGAGGGGAGAAGTGGAGGAGTCCTGGGCTGGGAGCCCTGCGTATGAGCCTCAGGTCTCCCTCCAGCCAATTGTACGGCCTTGGGCAGCCCACTTGTCCTCTCTGAGCCTCATCATGACATTTATTGAGCCCTGTGGCTGGTAGGGTAAAGCTGGGGGTGACTTCAGATCTCTCAGATGACTCAGAGAGTGCTTTCTCCCTCTACCTCAGTCACCATGGTCTCAAAACAGTGACTAATCTCCAATTAGTATGTCTCAGACTGTGACCTTCAAAAGTGGGTGTGTTCTAAGAGACAGGTGTTCTGTGCTTACAAAAAAAGGAAGAGGGAGTACTCTGAGAAGCCCAAAGGGAAGCAAAGGCCAACAGATCTTTTCGCTGTAGGGCTCCTGGGGCCTCTCCTGTGCCATTGTGTGTTGATGACTTCCAAGATGATGGGTTATTATAGAAGAGCTCAGTGTTTCTCAGACTTTCTCTCATGGAATGCCTATAGGAATAGCTAAGAGTCATTCAGCACTTATTACGTGCTAGGCACTGCTCTAAAATCTTTCCATTCTAAGGCATTTATTCTTCACAACAACCTATTGAGCAGGCATTATTGTTGTTACCATTTTCCAGAAAGGGAAACCCAGGCACAAAGGGATCAGATACTTATCCAAGGTCATGGCTCGTGTGCTGCCGAGCAGGGGTTGGCACCGAGGCAGACAGGCCCCAATGCTGGTACTTTAGCCACATCTCTCAATGGCATCGCCCATCTTGAGGACCCAGAGTTCACAGGCCACAGTTTGGGAAACGCATGTCTGTTAGTTTGGAAAGTTTTAGCCATAGAGTTTCGTTTTCAGTTTTGCTGGCTTTGGGCTGACGTTTTGATTGCCTGAGCAAACAGTGGCAGGGGAAAGGAGAGATGGGGAGAGTGGCTGCAGGGGAAAGAAAGAGAGGAGGTGAAGGAGAAGGAAAGAGGGGGACAGAAGAGATAGGACTGGGGTGAGTGAGAAGGAAGAAAAGAAAGCAGGCCAAGGAGGAGGACTAGAGGCAGATGGAAGGGCGAAAGAAGGGAGCAGGAGAGGACTCCCTCCCCTCGGCTCCAGTGCCGGGGTCCCCCCACCACCCCCTCCAAGGCCGTCACTCTCCTCCATACTCCCTGTGGGAGCACCTCCCTTCTCCACAGCCCAGGTGACCCCTCTTTCCAGGCGGTGCTCTGAGGACACCTGGGAAGCAGGATATGCGGCTAGCCCAGCCTGTGGACCTCAGCACTATGTCTTGGGAACCCCTCCACTCCCACAGCCCAATTCTGGGCCCAATCCTCTCTCCAGGCACTTTCTGCACAGTTTCCCCAGAGCAAACCATCCTGCCTGTCACCCGCCACCACCAGGAACCGCAGCTCCCTTGCTGTCTCCCTGGAAATTCAAAAGGGCCCAACACCCTTCCTCTCCGGCAGCTCTTCCCTGCTAAGGTGGCTCAGCTGGCTCCAGGACTCAGCTGTGCTGCTCATTTTCCGATCTTTAAAAAAAAAAAACACGGCTCCTGTTTCTCTTCTCAGCAGGAGCATCAGCACCAAATTGGAGCATTATTAGTGACAGTCCCTGCTCAGGGCCCAGCCCTGGAGCATCCTTGAGGGCATGAGGGTGATGTCATCTCCATGGCCTGAGACACGGGTGGACTCCAGCCCCATCCAGGTCAGCCCTCACCCCAGTCTTAGGCCTCTCACAGCCCAGGGCACCTCTGGGAGGAAATTCAGGGCCAATGTTGCCATGGTAACCATGGTACCAGCAATTGGTACTCACTATGCTCAGCTTATAGAATTATATGACCTGGAATTTAAGACGAGAAGCAGCTAACATTGTGGAAAGAGCCACGGACTGGGAGTCAGGAAGCCCAATTCCAGCAGGAGCAAAGTCAGCATCAAGCAAAGTGGCTCTGACAAGTTCCCTGTCCTGGCTGGGACTCGGATGCCCCGCCTGTCAGATGCCTGTCTGTGTGAATGTGGGGAGGGTTGTGTGAGATGGTCCCCAAGCTGGACAAAATTGGTGGCTGCCTTCTCTAGCTAGGTGACTGCACAACCAAGTCCCAGGAGAGGGTGAAAAAACAGTCCAAAGTATATTATCAAAAGCTCTGATTTGGAGATTCCCACGTGACCCAGGGGTTAATATTCTGCCTTTCAATGCAGGGGGCACAGCTTTCATCCCTGGTGGGTGAACTATGGTCCCAACTGACCCAAAGTATGGCCAAAAAATAATAATAATTTTAAAGCTCTGTTTCTATTCGAATTCCCTCAACCAGAGATCAGGATAGTATTAGTCCAAAGGAAGGCAACGTCCCTCACGAGTTGGTCTCTCTTAGAAAACAACTACCTCCCTCCTGTTGCTAGGGAGCTTTGGTCCTCTTCCCATCAACCCAGCCCTAAAAGCAGTCCTTCCTTTGAGTCAGTAACCCCTCTTCCAGAAATCTATGCTCAGAAAATCACTTAAAGTACAGGAAAAAAGCTTGAACACAAATAAATGCATCACTCTGATGCTTGCTACAGAGAAAACTTAGAGTCTATTCAAATGTCCAAATGTAAGAGAATGGCTTCCCTGGAGGCTTAGATGGTAAAGAATCTGCCTGCAATGCAGGAGACATGGGTTCAATCTCTGAGTCGGGAAGATCCCCTGGAGGAGGGCATGGCAACCCACTCCCGTATTCTTGCCTGGAGAATTCAGTGGACAGAGGAGCCTGGCGGGCTACAGTCCATAGGGTTGCAAAGAGTCAGACACGACTGAGCAGCTAGCACACAACAGCACAAGGGGATGGTGAAGAAAATTAGGGTACGCATCCCTAGCCGGAATATTGTGACTATCATTAGCAATTACCCTCACTGCGAGTCTTTACTCACAGGAAATTGCTTTATCTCTAATGTTAAGCAGAAAAAATAAGATGCCAGTGGAGTGTGCTGTATGATTTTTTTTAAGGGCATAGAAAAAAAATTGGTTTAGGGTAAATTTTATTTCTTGAACTCTACTTTCCAAACCTCTACAGCTAGCATGCATTATTATGTTCTGGAAAGATTCATAAGTCATTTTTAAATGGGCCTTGACAGAGAGACAACAGGGTTTGACAGCTCTTGGTTCACACCCTAACTCCGACACCCTCCAGCTGTGACTTCCTTGACCTCTATGCACGGGGATGACACCCAACGTGAAGCTGGGATGAGACAGCACCCCTAGGGCACCTAGCGCGGGACTGGACACGTAGTGGGTGCACAGGAAACCGGCTGGATGCTGTGTGGCCGTCGCCTCAGACCCAGGCTGGCTGAGGCCTCGCGGCCTTTCTGAATCTCGGCCTCTGCCGCTCAGGCTGCAGTCTGGATTCGCTCATGCTCTCCTGGCTCCATCTCTGCCCCATTTGGAGAGTCTGTCCCCTGCCCCCCGGCTCAAGCCCGTTCCAAGATGCCAGCCACCCCAGATCCTGCTCAAAGAGCTGCTCTAAGGGTTTTCCCAGGATGCCCAGCTGAGTCCGACACTCCCCCAGCCCCCTGCTGCCGGCTGGACCACTCCCCAGCCCTCTCCAGCCTGGTGGGCTGGGGTCTGCCGCCTGGCCAAGGATTCTCTGATCCAGCTGCTCTAAAGAAATTCTCCAGCCCTGGAGACTCTTCTCATAGCCTTTGCCCCTTTCTCCGGGGCCTCTGGGGAAGACGCAGTCGGGCCTGAGTCCGCCTCTACACCCCAGCCCGGGGCAGATAAGCATCTTCCGATGAACCAGCCGGGAACAACACCCCACCCACCATGCCTGGTGACAGATGTGTTTTACCTCTGATAATTCCACCGCTTTTTGGCACCTACGAGGCAGGGAGAGATGGAGCAGAGCAGGCAAGAGAACAGTGAATATTTTGTGGGAGCCGGAGGCGACTGAAGATCTCTGCTGATGACACACAGACAGGAGCGGGCTGGGGAGACGTGTCAGCGCTGCGGGGTGGGGAAGAAGGGGTCCCCGCGGGACACGAGCTGAAACCCATCCTCCCCGCCTGCCTTTTCCCCCTTTCATTTCTTCTTTTTTTCCTCCTGTTTCCTTCCCTCCCTTCTTTCCTTCTTTTCTTTCCCTCCCCCTTCCCTCTTTTCCTCCTTCTTTCTTTCCTTCATCCCTTCTTCTGCTCATTCACTCATTCCTATTTTTATGTTTTAAAAACTTTTTATTTTTTACTGGAGTATAGCCGATTATGTTGTGATGGTTTCAGGTGGACAGCAAAGGGACTCAGCCGTACATACACATGTATCCACTCTCCCCTAAACTCCCTTCCCATCCAGGCTGCCACAGTACAGTGAGCAGAGCTCCCGGGATTTATCCCTACTTTCATTCCTCTTCCCTCTGTCTGTTAAAAGGATATTCCTTCGGCTCCTGCTCCGTGCTGAGTCCTGTTGTTGGGTGCTGGGGACACAGATCAACCAAACAGAACCCAGGTCCTGAAGGACACGGACTCCAACAACCCCATCACTCCAGAGCACCAGGGAGGGCGGCGGCAGAAAAGCCCGGACCAATGTATCTGGGAAGGCTTCCCCGAGGAGGTGCCCACTGTGGAGAACCATGAGGCCTCTGCCAGCGGGCAAGGCAGGGCAAGGCATCCGGGCAGAGAACAGCGTGTACAAAGGCACAGAGGAGGAACTGCCCAGGCGTGGCCAGACGTGAGAGTGTGGCCTCATGGCAAGGAAATGATGCCACTCACGTGACTTCCTGCAGGCTGGGCATGTCGGTAAGCACTGTACCTTGTGCAATGGGGAAACTGAGGCTCAGAGAGTCATGGGACTTGCTTAACATCACACAGCCAGTGAGTGCTAGAGCTGGGACTTGAATTCAGACCTGGGTTGTTCAGAAGGCCATGACCGTGCCTCTTGATCATGATAAACCTTAGCTCAGTAGTTCTCGAAGGTGCCAGCCACAGCCATCGGGTGACTGGTGAAGCCCGCTCCTGCAGCCTCAGGGCACACAGGGTACTTTTCTGCTGTCCACAGAGGTAAGGAGGCTGTGCCCTGCAGGCAGGAGCCCTCCTGCCACCTTGAGCCACTGGGGAGAAAGCAGATCTCCCCATTTGGAACATGGAGCAGGGTCTGGCTAGAAGGTAAGCCCAAATGGCTTTGAAGGGCAGTGCCCTATCCTAATCCCCGCACCCCCTTCAGGCTGGGCATCCTCCCTGGCACCTCCAGGAATGAGGGGCAGGAGGAGGCAGCAGCTGCTTCCCCCCAGCCCTGCCCTGAGCCTCCCAGAATCACAGAGTTGCCAAAGGTGAGAACCAGGAACAGGCCATAAAGAAGGCTGAGCACTGAAGAACTGACGCTCTCGGTGTTGGAGAAGACTCTTGAGAGTCAAAGCAGTCCATCCTAAAGGAATTCAACCCTGAATATGATGAAGCTGAAGCTCCAACACTTTGGCCACCAGATGTGAAGAGCTGACTCATTGGAAAAGACTCTGATGCTGGGAAAGATTGAAGGCAGAAGAAGGGGACGACAGAGGATGAGATGGTTGGATGACATCATCAATTTAATGGACATGAGTTTGAACCAACTCCAGGAGAGAATGAAAGATAGGAAGTCTGGTGTGCTGCAGTTCATGGGGTTGCAAAGAGTTGGACACAACTTCGAGACTGAACAACAGGGAACAGGTGGAAGGTCACTCCACCAAAGGCCTGTAGGTGGAGGTGCTGACTGCCACCGGCCAGGAGGCCCAACTTAACCCTGAGCCAACCTCCCCACTTCTCAACGCAAATCATAACCCCCATGTCCCACTGCTGGTGTCTCCTTCTGGCTCAGCAAAAGAGTGGCCTTGGATGAGGAAAGGCTAAGAGCTTTAGAGGCAGAATCCTGGGTCTGGGCCTCAGCTGTGGGACCTCACCACTCAGAACCTCAGTGTCCTCAGGTGTAGACTGCTGACAATAACATCCCACTTCAGTAAAGAACCCGCCTACCAGTGCAAAAGACATAAGAGATGTGGGTCCAATCCCTGGGCTGGGAAGATCCCCTGGAGGAGGGCATGGCAACCCACTCCAGTATTCTTGCCTGGAGAATTTCATGGACAGAGGAGCCTGGCAGGCAACAGTCCATGGGGTCACACAAAGTAAGACACAAGTGAGTCCACTTAGCATGCCTGCAGTATTCCTGATACCTACATGAAATCTCACAAGTTAAATACCAACTACTCGAGCTGCATGCATTCCTTCATTTTATTCAGAAGATAGATACACAGGGTCCATGTGCTCCAGGCACTGAGGTAGACATGGGATGGGGTTGGAATACCCCGGAGTCCAAAAAGAACAAGGTCCCCTCCTTAATGGTCAGCGCATGCTGGGGGGTGGGGAGAACAGAGTGGCAACAAATGAAGCTGGCTGACACGGCGGCATGTGACTGGGAAGCTGCCTGAGGCAGGGTGACATGCAAGGCTTCCCTGAAGGGATTAACGACAAGAAGGAGCCGGTCACGCCGAGACCTGGAGAGACATCCTGCAGAGGGGACAGCATGAGCGAAGGCCCCGAGGAAGCCACAGGCTTGGTGTCCGTGAGGCTGGTGAGGGCGAAGACAAGGATTGGTGTGGAGAGTGCAGGGGGGAGGTGGAGGTGGTGAGTATAGCCAGGTCAGGATGGGGCCCTAGAACGTGTACAAAAGGAGCTGGACACACGGCGGGCGCTCCATGTCGGTAGCTGTGAGATCTCCGGTCCCACGCCCTCATTTAGCAACTGGGGAGACAGGCCTCACCATTCGCCTGGGGGGGCTCTCTCTGGCCTCAGTGACTGCCAGTCCATCTGCTCATAGCCTGGTGGTCTGTCCTGACGCAGAGGGCCTCTGGGCCACCAAACATCAGGTCTTGAGTTCTGAATAAAATAAAGGGGGGCCCTGGGGTGAGCACCCTTCCCAGTCACCTCCAGCCTCACCTGTTTCACGCACTTTTAACACTGTTGGTTGCTCAATCGTGTCCGACTCTTTGCAACCCCAGGGATGGCAGCCTGCCAGGCTCCTCTGTCCCTGAAATTCTCCAGGCCAGAATATTAGAGTGGGGCGCCATTCCCTCCTCCAGGGGATCTTCCCGACCCAGGGATCAAACCCAGGTCTCCAGCATTGCAGGCACACGCTTTACCGTCTGAGCCACCGGGGAAGCCAAAGAGTGAGGGGCACCAGGAAGTGGTGGCCCGTGCGTCCAGGTGAGCCCTTGGGGCCAGCCAAGCCTGCTCAAATGGGCAGAGAATTCACCCCGAACTGACTGAGGCCTGTGAAGCTGAAGGGAGGGGCCCTTCCGCAGCAGCTGAAGCCCTGAACCCCAGGAGGCATGCGGCGGGCTGAGCTGGGGTGAGGTGGTTTCCCACCACTGCTCTCAATGCCTGTGAGCTGTGCTCACAGTTTCTGGCGACCTCTGCAGAGTCCCGCCGATAACGGCCTGGCTGTCAGGGGCCCAGAGCTGCTGCTGCTCGGACAGTCCTCCCAGGACCCCCAGCCTCGTCCGCTGTGCTCTCTTCCTCCATCCTCTGGACCCTCCCCCTCTCTCCTCTCTCCCCTCACTCTCATCTCCACCCTCAGTCTGTCTCCAGCTCTTCTCCTACTGCACCTTCCTCTGGCTCAGAGGGTAAAGAGTCTGCCTGCAGTGCAGGAGACCAGGGTGCAATCCCTGGGTCAGGGAGATCCCCTGGAGAAGGAAATTGCAACCCACTCCTGTATTCCTGCCTGGAGAATCCCATGGACAGAGGAGCCTGGTGGGCTACAGTCCACGGGGTCACAACGAACTGGACACAACTGAGCAACTAACACACACACACCCCCTTGTCTCCACACTTCTCTCTCGTTCCTCTTTTCCGAGTTAAACATCTGTTGGTTAGTTGATTGATTGTTCTCTTGCGCACGCACGCGTGCACTCTCCCAATTTCCAGCAGACTTCCAGGGGGTTTGTAGGAATATATAAACCAGAAATACAACAAGGATCAAGTCAATGTTCTCGGGGGAGTCCGCTGGCCAGGCTCTATCTGGGAACTAAGATCTTCAAAGGAGAGGACTGCTGGCCCTTGGAAGACCCTCCCCCAAGAGGGTTCCTCTCCACAGTGTTGTGGATGAAGACTGCGGTGCGAGGCAGTGACTTCCAGGCAGGCGCCCCAGCGAGTCTCTGCAGGTCAGCAGCGCCCTGCACGCCGCCCATTACAAGCCGAACTGTTGGCTTCCGCGGGTACCCAGGGGACTGCCAAGCGAGGTCAGAATCACCCAGGGAACTTGTTGAAACTACAGATCCAAAGGCCCAAGCAAGAATTGCTGAACTGCGTTTTTCAGGCTGGAGCCACAGCATTTATGTTTTTAACAAGATCCCTGGGGATTCTGATGGACAGTGAGACTGGAGGAAGCCAAGCAGGGTGGGGCTGTTCACTCGTTCACCACCTCCCACTCCGTGCCAGGCAGTGTGCTCAGAGCTGGGTGTTCATGGGTGAAGAAAACAGACAGCGCCTGCCCTGGGGTGGGGCTCATTCTACCAGGATCCTGACCTAAACCCTAGCATTCCTACCGAGCCCTGAGCAATCCGGTCCTGCCCGTGTCTCCCCTGCCATCGTCCCTCATGCCAGCTGCACGTGACCTCAGCCAGCTGCTGGAAGGCACTTTCCACGTAGCTCTGTTCCATCTGCCCGCCTCATCATTGCCTCCTTAAACCCCCTGGTCCACCAAAAACAAATGGAGAAAAGTGACTAAGACACTGGATTCCAAAGCCAGGGAGCCTGGTTTCGAATCTCTACCCTGCTACTTACTAACTGTATACATTGGACAATTTACTTTCTGTGCCTCAGTTTCCCCATGTGTAAAATAATGATAATCACCCTCAAAGAGCTCCAGCTCCCAAAACCTCTCCTCATTCCGTGTTTTGTGTTTTCTTAGCAGTCCCTACTTGGCGGAGTAGCGCTTCAATCTGTCATTTCCTTCCATTCATAACTATTGGAGTCGTGTCTATTCTCCCCAGGAGGGCAAGGACTGCTTCTATTCTGTCCTCACCTCTGAATCCCATTCCCAGCACAAGCTCTGATGCTTCCTGGGAGTTTAAACGATATTTGTTGTCTGAGCAAATGAAGGAATCAAGTGTAACTCTCTCCAAGCCAGGCCATCCCGCCTCCTCTGAGTCAATCTCAGCATGAGTTACCAGTCAAAGCAACATCAGTCTTAGACCCAGAAATCACCCCAAGGCCACTTGGAGGCTTTACTGCAATCTCTTATTGTTCAGTCGCTAAACCATATCTGATTCTTTGTGACCCCATGGACTGCAGCACTCCAGCCTCCCTGTCCTTCACAGCCTTCATGTCCCAGAGCTTGCTCAAACTCATGTCATTGCATCAGTGATGCCATCCAACCATCTCATCCTCTGTCGTCCCCTTCTCCTCCTGCCTTCAATCTTTCCCAGCATCAGGATCTTTTCAAATGAGTCAGTTCTTCGCATCAGGTGGCCAAAGTATTGGAGTTTCAGCTTCAATGTCAGTCGTTCCAATGAACATTCAGGACTCATTTCCTTTAGGATGGACTGGTTGGATCTCTTTGCTCTCCAAGGGACTCTCAAGAGTCTTCTCCAACACCACAGTTCAAAAGCATCAGTTCTTCAGTGCTCAGCCTTCTTTATGGTCCAGCTCTCACATCCATACATGACTACTGGGAAAAAAAAAACCCATAGCCTTGACTAGACGGACATTTGTCAGCAAAGTGACGTCTCTGTTTTTAATGTGCTGTCTAGGTTTGTCACACCTTTTCTTCTAAGGAGCAAGCGGCTTTTAATTTCTTTTTTTTTTTTTTAATGTCTCTTGAGAGAATGACAAAAGGGTGGAAATACAGTAATCAGCCAGACCCAACATCTTTAAACCCCTTCAGCTCCCGCTCTGGCCAGCTCAGTCCCTCAGGAGAAGGTGCCAGGCCGCTACTCTGGGAAGGAAGCACATAGTTCTTCCGATGGAGACCACACCGTAATTTCTGGAACCTTCCTTCCCCAAGGGAGGGAAGAATTCGATGACCGGCTTGGGGATTATGAACACTTGAAGGACTGGTGAACAAAGAGCCCTCAGCCCCCTTTGCCAGGCCCAGCCAGCTTGTCTCGAGGTCCCCGCGAAGGAACTGGGAGAGGGGCCCCCTCTTCCCCGCCCCGCACTGACTTCGTAAACCAGCAGCTGACGGAAGACAGTCTTCACGTGGGTGCTTCCGCTTTCATTCTTGACAAACTTGGAGTCCATACAGTCCCGCACGGAATACTGGAGCTAGGAGGGACCTTGACAGAAAAAAACATTCCCTCTGAACCTTCAGTAAGTCCTGGCGGGGTTCAGACTGTAAAGAATTGGCCTGCAACGCGGGAGACCTGGGTTCAACCCCTGGGTCAGGAAGATCCCCTGGAGAAGGGAAAGGCTACCCACTCCAGTATTCTTGCCTGGAGAATCCCATGGACAGAAGAGCCTGGCGGGCTACAGTCCATGGGTTACAAAGAGTCAGACACAGCTGAGCGACTAACACAAGTTCAGCAAGTCCCTTCCCTTCTCAGAGTTTGCTTTGTCCACCTACACGGGGGCGACTAAACCCCCTTACTGGAATCCAAGGTGGTCCAGTCATCTGAGAGCAGCGAGAGAAGTCGGTCCAGGGCTTCGGCACGGGGAGTCAGACAGCTAAGGCTCCCGTCAAGTTGGGCATCCTCCTGGGGCAGTCATAAAGACCACCAGGCTCTTAGTGACCAGAAAGCCTAAGACGGTTTTTATCAAAACACACGTAGTGGAGTGGTGCCTCTAGATATGAATCTTAGCCACGTAGGATCTTTCTTTCCTGTGGGTAAGTTTGCCTATGTTCTCTGAGACGCACCTTTAGGCTGCATCGTATTAATGACGTGTCCAGCCCCCTTGGAGAGCTCTAAATATCCCCTGTAGCCAGGAATACACTTATATGTGTGTCCTTGGTAATAAGAGATACTGTATCCTGTGTGCCAATGGACACTCATTAAATGTTTGCTGGCTTGAGATTTTTTTTTTTTTTTTTTTTTATTTTGCAGTTTCTGGCTGTGTGATGTCAGGCAAGTTTCTTAACCTCTCTGAATTCAGTTTTCTCATCTGTGAGATGAGAATAAAACAATATATCTGCCTGCAGGGTCCTTTTGAGGATTAAATAAAATTATGCACACAAGGTGCTTAGCTCTACATCTATCACAGATAAAGATCTCAGAAAACGTCGATACTGATCGGTAGCGATGATGATGGTGGCGATAGTGGTCGTGCTGGCGTCGGCAGTGGCCGGGTGGATGGCAATGTGATCATGATGGAAAAAATCGCGGCGACGGTAGTGATGGTGGTGGCAGTGATGAAGACGATACGATGGTGATGCCGGCCTCGCCTAGGTCAGCTCAGGTGAGCCCAGAGCCAGCTCCCCCACCGGCCCCCGAGTCCAGCCAGTACTTGGCAAGCAGGCACTTGGAGCAGTGACAAGGCCTTTTGGCCTCAAGCGCTGCACTGAGGCGGAAGCAGAAAGCATCCACCCACAGTCAATAGGAAGTTGTGATGTTTCATATGGCATGTTCTGCCAACAAAAGGTGAATGTAATAATTTTGAAAAGGATATTTGTGCACTTGAGTGGCTGAACATCCACTTAATACAGTGCTCGGCAGGGAAGGTGAGACACGTGGGCAATGAGAAATCTGTATCCATTACACCCAGAGGACGGCCGCTGCATGTGGGGATCAGGGGCTGGGTTCCATTTGTCTGGGAAAAGGCTGACTACAAAATCAAGCCCAGACCTTTGCTGAGCTCCTCCTGTGTGTAGGCTGGGCTCTGTGAAGGGTACAACTGAGCATGAAATCCAACCGTTACCTTAAAAAGCCAGCTGCAGGGAAGGGAGGCAAGACATATAGAAAAAAGACATTAGCATATGTCCATTCATTCAACAAATGTCCACTGAACACCTATCATGTATCAGGGCCAACATAGATCCTGGGAATACTAGGGTGGGGTGGGGGGTGAAGGGCTCTGTCCTTCAGGAAGTTCCTAGCCTGGTGGAGAAGACAGATAAGTAAATAAATACAAAAAGTGGACCCTGAGCCATTCAATAACCATCACTCACTGGGGCTCATACAAGCTCACACCCGGCCTCCCACTGGGATAAAGGTCTTATTTTCATCTCAATTATCTTACCATGAGTCTATGAAGTCAGGCCCATTATGATGCCCATTTTATACAGGAGTAGACTGGGACCCCCAAGAGCTTAAGTCACAGAGCTCCTAAGTGGAAGAGTCAGGGTTTGAACCTGACTTGTGCTTTTAGGCACAAGAAGGACAGTGGCAACCCGCTCCAGCACTTGCCTGGAAAATCCCATGGACAGAGGAGCCTGGTGGGCCGCGGTCCAAGGGGTCGCAAAGAGTCGGACACGACTGAGCGACTTCTTTTGTATGTGTGTGTGCTTTTAGGCACCCCCCTGACACAGGAGGAGGATCTCAACTCTGCTGGGAGGATCAGGGAGGGTTCAGAGGAGACCCCTGAGCTGGGTCACAAAGCAGGAGGAAGAGTGCCAGGAGCTGATGTGGTGGGCAGGGCGTGGGCAGAACCGGGCATTCTAAAAGGGGTCACAGCTGGACCATGACTGGAGATGAGAAAGCACGGGCACTCCCTGGGGACAGTGAGCAGAGCAGGGGTGCCTGAGTGGAAAGTTCCTGCAGGTGAAGGGGGAGCGAGACCACTAATGGAGGGGAGCCCCAAACAGACTACTGGGCTGAGAGCAGACCTATCAGGAAACTGAAGCTGCCAGCAATGAAGCTCTAGGCTCCT
The DNA here is from genome assembly GCF_014754425.2 of Oryx dammah. NCBI lineage: Eukaryota > Metazoa > Chordata > Mammalia > Artiodactyla > Bovidae > Oryx > Oryx dammah. The sequence goes on from NW_024070211.1 coordinate 3,822,227, forward strand.
GCCAGGCAGCCCATGAGTAAAGGGTGACTCCTTGCACTCCTGGCACCTGGTCCAGACCTCTCCTGGGCTCTGGATTAAGCTTCCACTTTCAGATACCGATGTGGCAGAAAGAACACGAGCCTGGGTTAGAATTCCAGCTCCAATCCATACTCTCTGAGCAATTTGGGGCAAGTTGTCTAACCTCGCTGAGCCTCAGTTTCCTCACCTGTAAAATGGGCTCATTAATACCTACCTCACTTTTATGAGAATAATATGATACTACTAAAAGGGAAAAAAAAACTAACATAAAGTCTGGCATGCAGCAGATGTTCCTATACGACAGTTCCTTTCCCTTCCTTTCCTCTTCCTTGCTTTCTGGCGGAAACCACACAACCTGAGTTTTCTGAGACTGTCCTTATTTCAAATATACTGTCTCCTCACCCCCACAAGCCATCAGAAGATCCTCCAAATTGTAAAGCTTCTCCATCTACATCATGTCCTTCAGAATGTGCACTGGTCCTGGAGCCAGCCTGGAATTCCTTTGCAGGTGCTGACTTGGGATTCAGAAGATCCCATCCCTACATAGGGAAGACACACGTTTAATACACACGATGGGGGAGGTGCTTACCACATTCCCCAATGCTCTGCCCACCCTAGGATTAGAAATTAGCCCAAAGAAATGCTCTCAGTGGAAAAGATCCTGATGCGAGGAAAGACTGAAGGCGAAGGGGGTGGCAGAGAATGAGGTGGTTAGATAACATCACTGACTTAATGTACATGAATTTGAACAGACTCCTGGAGATCGTGGAGGACAGAGGAGGCTGGCATGCTCCACGGGGTCGCAAAGAGTCGGACGGGACTTAACAATTGAACAGCAACAACTGATCTAAAGGGGTTTCCCAAGTGGCTCATTGGTAAAAAACCCACGTGCAATGCCAGAGACTCAGGTTCCATCTCTGGGTTGAGAAGATCCCCTAGAGAAGAAAATGGCAACCCACTCCAGTATTCTTGCCTGAGAAATCCCATGGACAGAGAAGCCTGGCTGGCTACAGTCCAGGGTGTCACAAAAGAGTCAGACAGGACTTAGAAAAGACAGATGAGGCTGGTTGCTTCTGGAAGGTGCTAGATGCAGAGTGGGTCCTGAGGGTCTGTCCTCCTGGGGCTGGGGGCTGGGAGGACACAGCGCCCCCTGTCCACCTCTTCCCTGAGCTCTAGACCCTCTGCCCATCCACCACTAGGAGGCCTCAAAGGCAATGCAAACTTGCCGTGATCATGACTCAGTGCTGCCCTTCATCCCCAGACCTGGGCTTCTGCCAGCCCCATGTCTACCTCTTTAGTCAATGGCTCAAAGGCTGTTTAGCACTCTAGAGGTTGCTGTCAACACCCCTTCTCACCCGGTCCCCCGTACACCAGCCATCGCCACGCCTTGTCCAGGCACCACCTGCGGTTCTCACAGCTTCACCCCCTTCCTTCCATCCCCACCTTCATGACCCAACTCCAGTTCCTCTTACCTGGACAGTCCCACAGCCTCCTGACCAGCGTTCCTGCTCTCACACCACCCATTCTTCACAGTCCAGGCCGCCTTTGTAAAATGCAAGCCTGGCTGTGCCACTGCATTGCTTAATGGCTTCATGGTACTGCTCTTCATTGCTTTAAAAACAACCATTTCTAGATGAGAAGTGAAGTGAAATCACTCAGTCATGTCCGACTCTTTGCGACCCCATGGACTGTAGCCCACCATGCTTCTCCATCCATGGGATTTTCCAGGCAAGAGTACTGGAGTGGGCTGCCATTTCCTTCTCCAGAGGATCTTCCCGACCCAGGAATCGAACCCAGGTCTCCCTCATTGTAAGCAAGACACGCTACCGTCTGAGCCACCAGGGATGAGGGGAACTGATAATTAGGGAGTTTGGGATGGACATACAGACACTGCTATATTTAAAATGGATAACCAACAAAGACTTCCTGTATAGCTCAGGGAACTCTGTTCAATGGTATGTGGAAGCCTGGATGGAGAGGAGTTTGATGGAGAATGGATACATGGATATGTATGGCTGAGTCCCTCTGCTGTTCGCCTGAAACTGTCACAACATTGTCTAGTTAATTGGCTATGAAAGCTAAAGTGTTAGTCACTCAGTTGTGTCTGATTCTCTGCAACCCCATGGACTGTAGGCTCCTCTGTCCAGGAAGTCTCCAGGCCAGAATACTGGAATGGTTAGCCATTCCCTTCTCCAGGAGATCTTTCTGACCCAGAGACTAAACCTGGGTCCCCTGCATTGCAGGCAGACTCTTCACCATCTGAGCCACCAGGGAAGTATCAGCTATACCTCAATACAAAATAAAAAGTTTAAAAGGCAAAAAAAAAAAAAAAAAAGAGGAACCTTCCCTAAAAGATTAGAAAGGCCCTGTGGGGTTGGCCTCACCCTCCCGTCGGTTTTCATTCCACACCCCCCTCACTGAGACACAGCGCCTTCCTCTCCCTTCTGTAGCCACTCTTTCTTCCCACCACAGGGCCTTGGCATATGCTTTTTCTTCTCCCTGGAAGGTTCTTCTAACACCTTTACATAAATAACACTTAACAGCTCAGCCGAAGGATACCTCACCCAGGAAATCTTCTGTGACTTTCCAGACTAATTCTGGGCTCCCATAAAGCACCGCATGTCTCTATAACATATAGCACTTATCACGGTTGCAACTGAACATTGACCATTAATTTGATTACTGTCGGTCTCCCTGGAACTCCCCAGAGGTAGGGATCACGGCTGCTTTTGTTCATTTCAGAACAGATGGCGTTGGTGCCTTGTAAGCACATGATGACTTGAACCCAGTGAATGAATGAAGTGATGCTTCTTCAAGGACACACCCTCCACTTCTTGAACTTCTGTAAACCGAAGACAGATGGAGACATGGAGAGGAAATGCGAGGCCACACAGCCAGTATGCAGCTGCGCCCAGGAGAGCCCAGGCTCCCCAAGTGCCACATGGGGCAGTGGGGGGGTAGGCAGGAATGCAGGAAGAGATTCCCTAGAGGAGGCCTGAGGGCCAGAGGAGAAAAGACTTTTATAGCCCTGGTCTCTGTGCTCCTGAGCTCTATTTGCTCAGAATGCAGGCACCCTAGAGACCAAAAGAGTGTGTCCATGTCATTCCAGGCCCTACTTTCAGCGCATGCAAATACATGCAAATTATGCACACACACAGCCTCTGGCTGATGAAAGAAACCGAAGGCCTGGTGCAGGGGGGGCCATCTGAGGCTAGCCCGAGCTGGCAGGCCCTTCCGGCCGCAAAGCTCTGACGCAACCCTGTTGGCTACACAGTTGAAAGAGATGGAGGGGGGATTTGCAGATGGGAACATCTCTCCCCAGTAACCCCCATCCTCCTGCCCTCCCTAAACACAGACCATCGACCCCAGGGGAGCTGGGTACGGTGAACTTTGGGCTCTTTTTCCAGGAGTAAAGTCATGCCCCCTGCCCACTCATCCTTGGCACAGCTATAAGCAGAGTCTGCTCTGGAGGGACCACGCCCAGAACCCTGCTGGAAGTGGCTCAGTCAGTAGGTAGTGGGTCCTCACGGCTTCACTCAAGCATCCTCAAAAAGAGGTTCCATGGCCCAACCTCAGAGAGAGAACTTGCGGGTCCGGAAGAGTCCTCACATTTTGCTGAGCTGAACACACTCCTGTTCTGCCTTGAGACTCAACTCAAGGATCCGCTGCGAAGATTACTCCTTCGTCTTCTCACTTTTCCCCCTTGGCATGGACCTGCCCCCGCCCTTAGCCCCCGGAAGCCCTCCAGCAGCGCCTGGCCCCTTGGGGAATGTTCCTGTGTAGTGATCAGTCTCTCCCACTGCTCTCGAAAGGCCTTGGGAACACATGATCAGAGATGGGAGAGGCTTGGTGAGTGAATGAGTGAGTGAGAGTGATGGGGAAGGAAAGAATAAATGGAGCATCAATGATCTCTTAAGGAAAATCCCAGAAGGTCTGAGAGAGCCAGTGAGGCAGCCAACGGGGCAGCGTGGGCTAGGGGTATCTGGCCTCCCGCCTCCAGGTGCCCCGGGGCCTGGCCCTGCCTCAGCTGAGGTTTTCCGTGGCTCCTGTTCACCCTCCCCCCGGCCCCGGCATCAGCCTAACAGGCTGTCAGCACCTTCTTTTGCCCAGAAACTGAGCTGTTCCTTGAAACCTCACAGCCATGATTAGATCTATGACAGCTTCCTAAGCAGCTCAGCGGTTACCATGGCAACCCAACTGGTACCCGACTGGCAATGGGCCACCTGGAGGAAAGAGAGGGAGGAGGGAGAGACAGGTGTGAAGCTGCTGCCTGAGGCAGGGAGATGATGGAAGGAGGGAGATTCAGAGAGGACAGAGGAATCAGGAGAGCCCGGGGAAGAGGGGAAAGCCTGCAATCACGGGAACCCGGGGGCAAGCAGGTGTGAGCTGGGGTGGCCGGGAGACACAGCGAGAGTCAGCTGGAGGAGACTGGGGAGATGTGATGAACCTGAGGTCAGGAGACAGAGCGACTGGATCTGGGGCAATGCGGAGGGTGAGGCTTTGAACTAGGAGATACGGGAAGGCTGAGAGTGGAGGGGTGTGGGCAAGGTCAAGGGATAACCATGGGGCTGACCACAGACGGCAGAGAGAAGCTGGTCAGGCTGGGCCGGAAGCAGGAAGCAGAGGCTCGCTGGTGGGGAAGCTGCGGCTGAAGAAAATGGCCTCTGGCCCGCCCCACCCCTCGAACAAGGAAGGAAGGAGATGGACAGGGCCACTGCCCATCCTCGGCCTCTGACCTCAGCCCGTCTCCAGCCCAAGGGTCCCAGCGTCGCTAACGAGGAGGCCCAGCAGCAGCTGTAGAGGGGGCCTGGCAGAAGGAAGCTCTGCTTGACTTAGAAAGGCCAAGGAGCCTCATCAGAAAGCCCCCACGTGACTAAAGTGCCCGAGCCCGTGGTGGGGAGTTACAGATCAGCGTGTCACCCCATCTCGGGAAGTGCGCCGCCCCTCTCAACAGTGATGCCCGGCAGAGAAATACGGCTGTTACCAAACGCAGGTCCACGTGCCGGATGCACAGTGAGGCCAAACAAGACAGACACGTCTGAGTTTGGAGCAGAGAAAGGCTTACCGCTGGGCCCCCATGCTGGGAGCCACAACTGTAACAGGAGAGGGGCGGGAGCAAGACCCTCAGGGTCCCACTCCGCCAACAGTCGGCAGCACAGGAGTCCTGTCCCAGAAGCAGCGGTCACCTGGGTCCCAGTCTGTGGGACCTGGCCCCCATCTGCACAACCCAAGGAGCCTGGGGGCTGACTGGGTCCTGGGCGCCTGGCTCCCTCAGCGATGATGGCTGGGCAGGGTCTGGGGGCCTGACGCTGTGGGTGCCACCAGCTGAGATTTGCCTCTTCACCAGGGTCTGGGCACTGGTGGGATGCCCCAGACTAGGTGTTACATGGACACTCCTGGGAGGGGTGACCAGCCCAAGCAAGAACCCCTCCTCTCAGCCAGGGCCTGGACCTGGAGGGAGAAAATCAATCATTTGGACCTTGAACAAGTGAAATGTTGCTTTACGTACAGGATTTGTTAAGTGTTAAAAGCTGCGAGGAGACAGAATTCAGTGCCTTCCCTTCCATTTTTTGTACAATTCTCAAGGCTACGACCTTTTAGAGTATCATGCTGCTGCTGCTGCTAAGTCGCTTCAGTCGTGTCCGACTCTGTGCAACTCCATAGACGGCAGCCCATCAGGCTCTCCCATCCCTGGGATTCTCCAGGCAAGAACACTGGAGTGGGTTGCCATTTCCTTCTCCAATGCATGAAAGGGAAAGGGAAAGTGAAGTCGCTCAGTCGTGTCCGACTCTTAGTGACCCCATGGACTGCAGCCTACCAGGCTCCTCTGTACACGGGATTTTCCAGGCAAGAGTGCTGGAGTGGGGTGCCATTGCCTTCTCCATTAGAGTATCATACCTTTAGATAAAAAAAAGTTGCAGAATATACGATAACATTTGTTTTGATGAAAGTTTACAGCAACATTGTGACCTGACCCTAATCTGACCTAGTAGACAGCTACAAGAACAAAGGATTCAATACCAAGAAGGTTACCACAACTAACCATACTCCTGTCTCACCTTTCCTATAAAAGGGCTTTGCTGAAAGCCTTTGAGGAGTTGGGGGACTCATGGCATGAGCCACCTGTCTTCTTCATGGCCCTGCAATAAACCTTTCTCTGACCCAGACTCCGAGGTTTCTGTACAGTTTGGCCTCACTGTGCATTGAACCCACGGGCCTGCACTTGGTAACACTATGGCAACTTTAAGGGCCAGCCTTCCACTGCTCTCCAGGTCCGACCACTGAGGGCTGGGAGGCAACACTGGGAGTCACCTTGTTGGGACAGGGCAGCCAGGAAGAGGGGCTACACTAGGGGTCAGGCATTTGAGCATTGCCCCCAACTCATCTCTAGTTTCTCCAGACATGGGGGGTGGGGGGAATCAATGCAGATCTAGACAAATAGCCAGGACTGGAATAACCTTCGAAGCCAGAGCAGGACCAGGTTCTCCCTCCTGCCACTTGTGGCTGAGTTCTAAGCTAGTCTCCCTACCAGAGCTGCGGTACACCCAGCAGGGCCGAGAGCCATCGTCAGCTTTCGCCAAGCACTCCCATCTCCCGCAGCTACAAGCGGTGAATGAGTGGTGTTCAGAAATTGCAGCAATACGTAACTTTTATTCAGTGATTTGTGTAAACATGTAGGGTCTGTATTGGGCACAGGCAGACATGGTTTGCACTGTAGAATGGCTTTCTCAGTGGGCCAGCAACAGGGAAGCTGGCCTGACGGTCTGCCCGAAGTCACCCATGATCATTTTATGCTCAAGCATAACAGGGTGTTAGGGTCAAGACAGCATCCAAGGTAGGTCTCCAGAGTTCTCCATGGCCAGGCCCCAGCTCCTGTGATCCCTCTTACCACCCGCTTCCACTTCCTTCTGGAAGTGGAGCCAAGTGGTTAGGAACATGGCCTTTGGAGCCAAACAAACCTGAATTCAATCCTGGCTCCACTACCCTCTCCCCCAGTGGCCTTGAGTGAGTCATAGCAATTGCTGGGGCCTCGATTCCTTTTCTGTAAAGCAGAGCAAATAAAAAAAGCCTACTTCCTGGGGTGGAGACCTCAGAGAAATAACCCATATATTGGCATGGAACATGTTCAGTAAACAGCCCTTAAAACTTTCCACCAATTTTGACTCCTTGGTAGGTACTGCCCTCTCTTCACCTTTTTCCTCCCAGAAGCAACACCTGGGCCTTGGCGCCAAGACACCACCACCCACTGGCACCTGCAGACACCACTGGGCACAGGCTCTCAGGAAACAGCAGCAGTGGCTTATGCCCCATAAGTCGTTGGACTCACTTGTGCTTTTTAAATACACTGACTCTAAACATTTTTTTAACCTACTGTTATACCTTCAGCTCCTAAGACAATACCTGGCACTTAGTAGGCACACAACAAATATGTGTTGACTAATGGATGTATTCATCCACTCACTCATTCTTAAATTATTGGTACTGACTGTGCTTCAGACGGGGGCTTCCCAGGCAGAACTGGTGGTAAAGAACCCGCCTGCCAATGCCGGAGACGTGAGAGACACGGGTTTGATCCCTGGATGAGGGGATGGCAACCCACTCCAGCATTCTTGCCTGGAAAAGCCCCATGGACAGACGAGCTTGGAAGGCTACAGTCCACAGGGTCACAAAGAGTTGGACCCGCTTGAAGAGACTTAGCACACACGTTTCAAACACTGATCACAGGGAGAAACCAAGTGTGGCCTGTGGAGGGGGGTGCACAAGGGCAAAGATAAAGTGAAAGTTGGTTCCTCCAAGAGACCTGGTCCCTCTCACAGCCTCAGTCTCAGCTTTGACCTTGGGAAGATACCTGTGGTCTCTACTGAAAGGCAGGGGCATTTGAAAGTCACCCCCTCCCAGATTATTTACCATTCAAACTTTATTTTGAACCCAACAATGATGCCAGAAAGCCTAAGCGGGTGCTCTTCTTTTCAAGACCTTTTTTGAGAACAACCAGACTGCTCCATCTGTTGCCCTGTATTCTACAGTCAGTATAAAATGGTTAATGAGGACATAATCCAGGTGTTTGGTTCATGAGAGTAGCTGTGTCCCATCTGGTCCTCATCTCTCTCTAAAGCTGTCATGAGGAGTGAAGAGGTCCCTTTCTGAAACGCCAATATTCCACTTGCTCCAAGATCCGCAGACTATCCCTGCTTAAGCCCCAATTAGCTTCCAGCATGCACTTGGGCTGTTCAAGCAAATTAACTTCCTCTCTTTGACAGCTGTCACCAAAAAAAAAAAAAAGCTTTAAATCTAAAGCCCTAAACTGGCATTTAAGGACCATGAACAGTCTTGTCCCAATCCTGGATGGATGGATGATATGTGAATCCATGCATGGATGGATAGATGGATGGATGAAAGGGAAATTGTTAGTCATTCAGTCATGTCCAACTCTTTGTGACCCCCATGGACTGTAGCGCACCAGGCTTCTCTGTCCATGGTATTCTTCAGGCAAGAATGCTGGAGTGGCTTGCCATCCCCTTCTCCAGGGGATCTTCCCGACGCAGGGATCCAACTCACGTTTCTTGTGTCTTCTACATAGACGGCAGATTCTGTACCTGCTGAGTCATCGGGAATGGATAGATACATAGATACATAAATAGATACATGAACAGATAGGTAGATAGATGGACAGGTAGATAAATGGATGGATGGGTAAACTGACAGCCTGCTGCCCATCTCTCCCTTCTCACGGGCCCACTCCTCTGGGCATGAAAACCTACATCTGGCCCCAACTGTGGATAAGTAGGTGAATTGATGGGTCAGCGACTGTATGAACTGCTGACTCCTTGGTCTCCTCTTCCCTCTCAGTTGGCCTGCCCCCTAAGAGTGAAAGCTTATGTCCCAAGGGCTCCCCACTGGCCACCTGCGGGGCAGGGCTCCAGCTTTTCTGCATCAGTAGGGAATCTCTGGTCAGCAACAGCGCCTGGTGAGATAAGTGAGGCAATGCAGATAAACATTCACTCACTCGCTCCCCATTCATTCATCCACTCATTCTGTCAACAAATATTTACTGAGGCTTCCTTCCCTGGTGGCTCAGATGGTAAAGAATCCGCCTGCAGTGCAGGGGACCTGGGTTCTTCCCTGGGTCAGGAAGATCCCCTGGAGAAGGGAATGGCAGCCCACTCCAGTATTCTTGCCTGGAGGATCCCATGGACAGAGGAGCCTGGCGGGCTGCCATCCACAGGATCGCAGAGCTTGGCACGAATGAGTGACTTTCACTATGTGCCAGGTACCCTGTGGGACAGAGTGATAAGCCAGCCACTTATCGGCTTCAGGAACATGACCAAGTTCAGTGGAAGGGACAGAAGACCCACACCACTTTTTCTGTGGTTCTCGACGTATGCTGAGAATATATTTAAGAAAATTATATTTAAAACAAGGAGGGAAAGGAACTTTAAAGGAGGGAAGATTCTGCGCAAACCAAAATATAAATACCAGTAGACTGTGATAAGTTATGTATGTATAATGTAACATCTAGAAAAACCACTAAAAATCCATCTATAAAAAGAGATACATTCAAATACACTCTAGGTCAATCAAAATAGAATTCTAAAAAGTGTTCAAGTTTTTAACATTGATAGAACAATTAAAAGACAGAGATGAGCATCATGGATTTTTTCAAAAGCAAACATGATCCAACCATATACAATCCGTAAGAAATCAACTTCAAATATAATGATATAGACAGTTTGAAAAAAAGAGTGGAAAAGAATATACCGTGCAAACAATGATTTAAAAAAAAAAAAAAAGAGTGGCTACCTTAATGTCATGGTAGCATACTAGCTTTATTTGTAATAGCCAAAAACAGGGGGGAAAAACCCAAATGTCTTTCCATAGGCAGATGGTTAAGCAAACTGGTATATCCATACAATGAAATACAAGTCAGCAGTAAAAAGAAACCAATGATTGATATATGCAGCGACTTGGATGAACCTCGAGGGCATTATGCTGAGTGGGAAAATAAAGCCAGTCTCCAAAGGTCACATACTATATGATTTCATTTACACAACACGCTCGTAACTGTACAATCCAAGGAATTCTCCAGGCCAGAATACTGGAGTGGGGAGCCTTTCCCTCTCCAGGGGATCTTCCCAAGCCAGGGATCAAGCCCAGGTCTCCCACATTGCAGGCAGATTCTTTACCAGCTGAGCCACCAGGGAAGCCCAAGAACACTGGAGTGGGTAGCCTATCCCTTCTCCAGCGGATCTTCCTGGCCTAGGAAACGAACCGAGGTTTCCTGCATTGCAGGAGGATTCTTTACCAACTGAAGTATCAGGGAATCCCAATTATCCATGCGATGAAATACAACTAGCAGTTAAAAAAAGAAAAAAACTATTGACATATACAGAAATTTGGATGAACCTCAAGGGCATTATGCTGAGTGGGGGAAAAAGGCACTCTCCAAAGGTCACAGACCACATGAGTTCATGCACACAACACTCTCATAATGTTGGTTTGTGGATGACGGTGGTGCTGGGAGTGGTCACGATGACAAGGGTTACAGTGATGTTGGGGTGAAGGTGATGTGACCGTGATGGTCATAAGGCTGGAGACGATGATGATGATGGCAGTGACATGATGACGAAGGGGAAGGTGGAGAAGAGAAAAAGCCCGTACTGAGCACCTACCCCACTGAAGATTAAACTCTGACCTGGCCATTTCCCAGGCACTGTTGATCTGAATCCTCGTATCAACCATATTGTCAGCCCAGTTCACAGATAAGAAACCAGAGACTCAAATAGGTTAAGTGACCTACCCAACAACACACGGCTCAGTTCCACATCTGTCCGACGTTGGGTCCTTAGCTCTCAACCGGAACCATCCTTGGGGAGTGGGATGCAGACGGAGCTGTGCCAGAACCCAAGACGTGGCTTCTACCCAGAAAGAACTACTTCTGGTCTGCCACCCTCTGCAGCTTCCTGATCCACGCCCTTGACTCACTCACTCAGCAACAAACGTTCACTGTGCCCAGCTGTGGGGTTGGCACACTGGAGTGGCTCACAAAGTCCCTTCCCGCCAGGGGCCCTCAGGTGCCGTCAGGTGAGCTGGGGAGAGGGCCACATAAACAATTTACGACAGAACTCGGTGCTGAGAATCAGTCTCAGGGTGATGGGAGCACCGAGAGAGAGAGGCATTCCGCCAGGGGCGGGCACAGAGAGCTTCACAGGACAAGTGACTCTGGACTGGTTTCAAGGGATGAGTAGGAGTTTGAGGATACGGCAAAGATGGCAGAGAGAGCTGTCAGAGCAAAGGCATAAGGGAGGAGAAGAAAATCAGTCCAGGAAAGGATGCGGCCAGAGCAGAGGGTCCCCAGAGAGGTGGGAAGGGGCTGGATTTAAAAGGGCCCTGAATGCCAACCGGGCCATTTAGACTTTCCGCAGAGACAGAAGAGAGCCATGGAAGCATGTCAAGCTGGAGAATGAGATGATCAGGCTTGTGTTTTCAGAAGGCCAGCCCTGGTGGCAACGGTATGGAGAATGGATTAGGCAGGGTGGGCAAGAGGAAGTCTGGAGAGAGGCCTGGAATGGGTCTGGGCCTCCTTTCCCTGGGGGGAGGCAAGAGAAAGTGAGCGGGAGAGGACGGCTGGAGACGTACAAGCTGCGTGTTCCCGGGCTCTTCTCTTGCATTTGAGCAACCAGGTGGAGGCCCTGGATGCTGGTTAGGTGCCTGGGTTCTAAAGGCAGACACAGGTTCTGCCACTTAGCGACTGAGTGACCCTGGACAGGTCACTTAACTTCTCAGAGCCTCGGTTTCCTCGTCGGAAAGACGGATCATCACAAAGCTGAGGAAACTGTGACTCGGGGAACTCAAGCTGGAGCTCTGGGACAACCTAGAGGGGTGAGATGGAGTGGGAAGTGGGAGGGGGGGTCAAGAAGGAGGGCACATGTGTGCACCTGTGGCTGATTCATGTTGATGTACGGCGGAAAGCAACACAACATTGTAAAGCAATTATCCTTCAATTAAAAATAAATACATTTTAAAAAATTAAGTTGAGTAAAATAACATATCAAAGTGTTTAGGCCCCTACGTATAAACCTTCAAGTTGCAAACTTTCAAAGGTGTGAGCATGCGTTTACATGTCCAGTACATTAGTTCACGTGTTTGTAAGATTACTGTACTCTAAGATTTAAAATGTTCTTTTTTCGGGGGGGTTGTTTGTTTTATGCATTATCTGTGTGAAAATACTATAGTACTATACAGCCAACTGGGGTTTCCCAGGTGGCCCTAGTGGGAAAGAACCTGCCTGCCAGTGCAGGAGGCAGAACAGTCACAGGTTCGATCCCTGGGTCGGGAAGATCCCCTGGAGGAGGGGACGAAAACCCACCCCAGTATTCTTGCCCAGAGAATCCCATGGACAGAGGAGCCTAGCGGGCTCCGGCCCACAGGGTCACAGAGGGTCGGACAGGACTGAAGCAGCTTAGCACAGCACAGCGCATACAGCCGACTGTGTTTGTTGGCTGACCAGGCTAGCTTTGTTGGGCTCACGTACAAACTGAACATACGAACAGACTCTCAGAACGGAACTCGTTGGTAGGTAGGGGACTCTGTACATGGGAAATGCCAATGAGTGTGCCCACTGGATAAATGAAGAAACTGAAGCCCAGAGAGACGCTGTGGCAGCATTATGCAGCTCGAGAGGCTCCAAGCCGGGACGCAGACGGGCTCTTCCCACTCTCTGCCCGCCTTTCACCGTGTTTCTGCCGCTCCCAGTGCCCTCAGTGTCCACCTGAGGGCACGAGGGAGCCTCCTGGTACCAGGGCTCAGCGGCAAGAAAACAGACCAACGCCCCAAGCGTCAGAAGGGATGGGGCAGATCAGCCAGTTCAGTGGCTCAGTCGTGTCCGACTCTGCGACCCCATGAATCGCAGCACGCCAGGCCTCCCTGTCCATCACCAGCTCCCGGAGTTGATGGAGCAGGGGTGCTCCCAAACCCTCCTCCACAGCCCGTCACATCCTCCGATGCCATCGGGCCTAGATCCTGAAACCCTGCCTGGGCTCCTTCAACACGGCGGCGTTCGGTGGGCACAGGAGAGGCCTCCTCCGCCCTCACCTTCCTCCAGGGCAGATAAAACTCTCCTGCTCATGGGGAGCAAGACATCCCCAGGAGCCAAGCTGAAAATTTGGTCTATGACTGCTCTTGCTTGGTGAGCAAGAGCTCTGGGTTTGAGTCCTGGCTCTACCTCTAACTCAGTGTGACCTGGATATTTCCCTTCTTGGGACCTCAGCTTCCCCATCTCAGAGTGAGTGAGTTGGACTCTAAGCTTTCAAAGTGCCTGCCCACCTACCTCCTGGAACTCCTTCTGGCGGCATCCCACCATCCTTTCTCTGCTGCTCACCCTGGTTTTCTCTTTCCAAGCTTCCACCCTGCCCCCTGCTCCCACGATCTGTGCTCAGCCTCTCTGGGGCTCCCAGGGTCCAAGGGACACAGCCCCCAGCCGGAGCTGAGCATCTCCCTGGATGGAAAGAGCCCCACGTATTGGCAGGGTGTCTCCCAGCGCCAAGAAAGCCACCCTGCCTTCCTACTCAGGGCCAGCGGTGCCTAAAGAAAACCCCTGAGCTGACTTCAGAGGTTGGTCTGAGCTGGGGCTTAAAAATACAAGTGCCCATGAACCCCCCATTGCCAACTGCCCATTCAGCCTGCAGGCGGTGCTGCCCACCACACAGATGCCGTTGTGGCCACCGTGGGTGGTACCAAGGGAACACCAGGGGGTGGGGAGTCCAGAGAGGCCCGGGGGTGGCTGGTGAGGGGGGCGGACATTCCTTGGATTCTAGACTGAAGAGCAGGGCTGTTTACGCCATCTGGCTATAGCTGGTTCTCTGGACTCTGCAGAGAACTAGGCCAGCTCTGTACAAACTCACAGAGTCAGGGGCCTTGGAGGTGGACAAGCCTGGAATCAGATCTTGGTTTGGTCACTGAATTGGCTGTGTGAGTCAGCGCAGGTCACTGGCCCTCTCTGAGCCTCAGCCACTACGTGTAAAGTAAGGATAATAGAAGTACACATTTCCTAGGGCTCTTTATCACAGAGCCTGACCCATCAACGGTGGCTGTCTTCCTTGCCACTGTTGTTATTACGTGGAGGGCCGCTGGGATCTATCAGGGGGCACAGGAGAGAGTCAGGGATGCGATGTCCTGGCGTCACCCTGCTGCCCACCTCTGAAACCGCCAAGGTCCAGGCACATCGGGTACCAGTGCAACTGGAAGTGGAGCCCATCCTCCTGTTGGACAAACAGGCAGACGGGGGCCCAGAGAGAGCATGTGCCCGGCTCAAGCAAGAGTCAGAGCCCAGAAAGCGGAACTCGCTCTCTCAGGTGTGAGGGACAGCACCCCGAGAGCTGAGAGGACCCCTAGAGATGACCCGAGGCAGCCCTCCTTGGCTTTCCAGAAGAAAGCTGAGCCCAGGACGGGGAAGGGATCCGTCCCATTTGTGGGAGAGCAGGATGCAGGACTGAATCGAGGATTTCGACTCCCTGGCGCCGCCTCATTTGGCGGGACGGGTGGCTGAGCCCGGCCCCCGCTCCCGAAGCTTCTGCTGGGGGCTGGAAGCGGGGGCTAGGGAGCGGGGGCATGGCTCCCGTACCTCAATCCCACCAGGGCCTGCAACACCCTTACATAACCCACATCCGGTTACATAACCTGCTGCTGCCTCTTCCCAGAATGGGAGCTCCGGGAGCAGCTTCGAGCATGGGGAGAGACCACAAGCTGCGTCCGTATGAAAACAGGGTCATTACCAGCTCCTGGACTCTAGCACCGGCTAACGGCCTTCCCGCAGGGGCTGGGTGCCTGCCAACCCACCCCCAGGCCCCAGGGAAGCAGAAAGATCTGGTTAGGACTGGAGCCCCGTGCCAGGGCAGGGTGCAGACAGAGGTCACTGCCTGCAGGGGTGAGACTGGAATCTACTGCCCCAGCATCCAGGCGGACACCAGCCCCCAGCCTCCAAAGTCCCAGCCAAGTTCAGCAGTCCTAAATGATTCCCCAGAGGGAAACCTAGGGGCAGGCCCACCGAGAGGCCGTGGAGCCTGGAATCTCAGTTCTGAGTTTGAGTTGGCTAATGCTGGCCACTAATCAAGTGAGTACAGACACATCACTCTACTCCGCATCTTGGTTTTCTTATCTGGAGAATGTGATGACTAAACGGACCAGCCTCTGACTGCTGCTAACATTACTTAAAATCCTGACTCGAAGGGGCCTAGTGCAATGCCTGTTCCCAGGTAAGTGCCCATTTGGCAGGTGAAACACTGAGGTCCAGGCTAGGGATGTGACTTTTGCGGCATATATCTGGGAGCAGAGGATGAAATGGTTGGACGGCATCATTGACTCAATGGACGTGAGTTTGAGCAAACTCTGGGAGATAGTGAAGGACAGGGAACCCTGACATGCTGCAGTCCATGTTGACAGATGAAGAACTCAGGCTAACAGGGGTTAAGTGACATCCTCAAGGCATGCCTATAGGAAGGGGCGGGGCCAGGACGTGAACTCAGACATCTGGCTTCAGAGCGCTGCGGCCAGGAGCAGTCAAGCTGGCCCCAAGTCAGGAGGGACACCCCTGTGCCCGTCACCGCCCTTTAAACCAACAGTCGCCCTCCCCTCTCCCCGTCTCCAGCTGCTGCTGTGCTATGTGACCTTGGCGGAGCCAGTTGACCTCTTGGGCTCTCATCTCCCCATCTGACACAGGAAGCCTGATCCCTAGGTTAACAATTATTGTGAGGACGCATTAAGGTAACGAGTTGGAAACTGCTTTTCAGCAGAGAAAAGTCCTGCACAGCTGTGACGGCTCATCACTCCCCCAGCCTCCAACTCCCTCCGATTCAGCAGGAACAGCTAATAGACACACACCAGGGGCCTCTAAGCATTCCTGGCTATTCAAACAAACACCTCTCCTCTCCACCGCCCCTGCTCTGGGGTGCCCTTTGGAAAGCTTCCGGTCTCTCCAGCTTCTCCATAGGGCTGAAATGGATCAGGCTAGACATCTGAGTCACCACCTTTTGCCCTTTTTTTAAAAAAAAAGCCTTCATTTCAGCTGAGCCCCCAACTATGTGCTTCACGGGTACCTTCACAATCTTCACAATGACCTCCAGGAAGCTGGGATCCATCTCGCCCATTTTACAGATAAGGAAGCTAAAGCTCAGAGAGGTAGTCATTAGCCTGAGGTCACACAGCTGTCAACCCAGTGGAGCCAGGATTCACAAACAGTACTGCATGGCTGCAAAGCCCACACTCTGAACGCCTCGCTAACCCACTTCTCCATGAAATGGGTCATGTTGTACCCATTTTGCAGAGGAAGATGCTCAAGAGGGTTAAAGCAGTTGCCCAAGATGCCCCACAGAAGACCTAGGCTGCACACTCAGGGCCGCCTTGCTCCTTCCCTGTCACTCAGGGATGATACCCAGGTGGGAGCTATACCAGGCAGCCCACAGGAGAAACCAGGCTGGGTGGACCCCACACGGGTTGAAGGGGAAGCAGCTTGCCCAAGCCACAGGGCAAAGGAGCACTGGAGTTAGCTCCTGGCCAAGTCGTATCCCTCTCTGGACCTCAGTCTCCCCAGGTGTCCAAGACGTGCCAGACCCTGGTTTTGTCAGGGAGACCCCTGAAAACCCCCACAACTGCAGGAGGCTGTGTCCCGAGCCGAAGTCCCTAGAATCCCCTGGGAGTGTGGTACAACCCCCAAATGCCGAGCCACACCCCAAAGAGTTAATTTCATAGTACAGGGAAGGGGCCTGGGGATCAGAATTCACTAAATCCACCAGGACCACTTCCCCACCCCCACCCCAAGCTTCCATCATCAGCCAAGACGAAGAATCCCAGTCTAGGACAATTTTCCTAAGGCTGGGTGGGCCCCAGGCCCCTGCCTGCCCTCCCAGAGGCCTCCTTTAGGGTGGGAGCTGGTACTCAGAGGTCCACCGGCATCCGAGGTAGGTCAGGGCTTGTATCGAGGGGTCTCCACTGTGGACCACAGCTTAGAATCATGGCCTGGGAGAATTCTAGAAGTCAGGTTGGGGCAGAAACTTGAGATGCCCCAAACTTAGTTGGCTCATTCCTCATTTAGTGAATACCTATTAGCAGCGATGGTGCGTCAGCGACATTTCTAGGCGTTGAGGGGATAGCAGTGAATAAAGCAGCGTCCCTTCTCCCGGAGTGACCTGTGCTGTGGGGAACAGAGCCACAGCAGACCAGCCCGGCCTGCTGCAGCTCTCAACAGGCTTCCCCACCACGACTCCCTTAAACATGACCCCAGTCGTGAGCTGGCAGCTTAGTCCCCATTTTACAGATGGTACAGACGAGTCACTGAGGCTCCAAAGCCATTTCAACAGCCTGTCTCCCCACTCCAGGCAGGCCACACTGCCATGCCTCCCAGCCCAACCCGCATGTGTGTGTGTGTGTGTGTGTGTGTGTGTGTCTGTCTCTGAGCACAACTTTCCCTGTTGCCACGGCAACCCCCCTGGGGAGGCCTGGCCTACTTTGCATCCCTAGCATAGAGCCGGCAGCCTCACCCCACCCCCTAAGACAGAGAGATGGGCTTTATCTCACTCATGGAGAGAACTGGTCCCACCGGGGAGAAGAACAGGCTTTCTCATTCAGACGTGTAATCAACGACAAGCAGAACCAATGGCCCAGGGACCCAGCCAGGCCCTGGGACAGGAGACAGAAGCCGTGGTCTTGCCCTTCTGGAGCACACCACCTGCCAGGGAAGGCTGACGATCACCCAGCACAAGCACAGTGAGAGCTAGATCAACCGGGACCGTGATGAGAGTGGCTGCGTGCTTGGGGCAGTTCTAAGCCCTTTCCACAGATTAACCCCTGTAATCTTCCCGTCACCTCTTGGGGAAGGTGTCGATGCAATCTTCATGTTACAGATGAGAAAGCTGAGGCTCAGAGAGGTTAAGAAGCTTGCCCAAGGTCACACAGCTGAAACGCAGCAGAGCCGGAAGTAGGACCCAAGGGAGATCCTCAGCTGCACCCTACAACGTGGGAGAAAGGGGCCCCTAAAGGTGATCTCAACGGGAGGAGATGAGCCGGGGGACGGGAACAAGACGGGCCAGGGGCCCTAAGAGCTGCCAGACTGCTGGCAAAGACCCAGTACTGGGGGGCGAGGTCTGGTTCTCCACTTCCTGCCTGACGGGGCTCAGCTGGGCCTTGGGGCACATGATTTGAGAAAAGAAAATGCACGTAAAGTTTTAGAGAGGCTAGCTCAGGAGCCTCGTGGCACTGGCCCCCTGAGAAAGCTGAAATGCTCCCAGTGGTTCCCAAGAGGGCGGCTTCCCACCACGTGCCGACACTTACACCCTGCACATACTCCCCCGAGCTTCCCCTCCTGTGAGAGGGAAGGACCAGGCCAGGGCCTGGCTTAATCCTGGCAGTGCCTGTCTGCAGAGCGGTTATGAGTGTGGACTGTGCA
This sequence comes from Oryx dammah, assembly GCF_014754425.2. NCBI lineage: Eukaryota > Metazoa > Chordata > Mammalia > Artiodactyla > Bovidae > Oryx > Oryx dammah. The sequence continues at coordinate 3,840,681 of NW_024070211.1, forward strand.
ACCGTTTGCCTGGGTTCAAACCCCAGCCCTCCCACGCCCTAGCTGTGGGAACCTGGGCAAGTTAGGTAACCTGAGCCTCAGTTTCCACTTCCAGGGAAATGGGGCTAATAACACAGCCACATGTATACGGTTCATAGTGTCACTGCAAGGGCTCAACTGTTCATACTCTTGAGTTCACAGTGCCTGGCGCAAAGGTGTGTGTGACCATCAGCTACCGTGATTACCTCTGTGGCACGTAGGGGCACACGAGTCTGCATTTTTACACAGGTAGGGGCCTGTGGGTGTGCAAGCCCGTGCACATGGAGAAGGCCCACATGTGTGAATCTACCCAGTCGAGTGGACACCCCCTGAGTGGGAAAGGGAGATGCAGCTAAAGCCCACAGGCTTGGGGCACGAACATTTCCTGTGTGCCTGTAGGGAGGTGAGCACAGGTACCAGCCTGGGCACGCCCATCCCCGCGTGAACACATGCCTTCCTGTGTGCACACCTGGGCCTGCACATGCCGTGGGCACACGTGCATGCATGGCTGAGGCCAACACATGGCACTTAGACCTGTTTTGATCGATGTTGCAGTGGGGAAGGAACGGGCTGCTTTATCTCCTGGCACCACAGTGACGGAAGACATCTCAGCTCTGGAAAGCACAGATCAATCACTAGAGAGAGGGGGTAAAAAGGAGCTTAAGGCACAAACCTCCTCCCACAGGCCCCCAGAGAGCGTTAAAGCCACACTTCAGGAAAGAAAAACATGATGAAGATTAAAGTCGGGAACCCACGGGGTGGGAATCAAGGCGCCGCCAAGCGCTTTCCTGTTTCCCCAGACAGGAGGTATCCCCGAGGAAGCCACAGCCCCTCAGAAACTCTCAAAGGCCGGACTCCGTTCACCTTCGACCAATAGAGGAAATGAGTCTTCTTGGGAGAAAAGAGATATCCCTCCCACTCCCCTTCCACTGCCTTGGATCTCACCTGGAGAGAAGAGACTAGAAAGAAAAGGCTGCTTAGCAAGACCTCTCTAGGGAAACGGCCCTGAAGCTCTGCTCCCCAAAGGAGATGAGGAATAGGGAAGAATGCCTGTGCCCTAAGCTGTCAGGAGTCATTCCAGACCCTCAGACCAGGCAGCACACAGGACGACAGACCCTGAACTGAGGCAGGCTCCTCCTGTTCACTCAGCACTCCAGCATTCTCACAGGCATCCTTTCAGGAACCCACACTGCAGGCCTCCACAGTTCAGAGAGGTCCAGCCACCTGCTCAAGGTCTCCCAGTATTTCATCCATAATGTTAAGATTTGATCCCTTGTCTGATTCCTCATCTCCTGGCACATTCTTTACATCACAGCATTGCCCAAATGTAATATACCAACAGCAACATTAGTTGCAAAATAGGATGGGGCCGGATCTCAAAGAGTGAACTGGGACAAAACCAAATGGCAGGAAATAGGGGTTCATTGTCCAAGGGTTGTAAGAGAGAGACAAGCTCAGGTGGCTCAGGAAGGTGAAGAAATACTTTGTGGAGGGTGAGGGGCTTCCCAGGTGGCGCTACTGGTAAAGAATCTGCCTACAATGCAGGAGACGTGGGTTTGATCCCTGGGTCAGGAAGATCCTCTGGAGGAGGGCAAAGTAACCCACTCCAGTATTCTTGCCTGGAGAATCCCATGGATAGAAGAGCCTGGAAGGCTACAGTCCAGGGGACTGCAAAGAGTCAGACATGACTGAGTCGCTGAAAACACACACATACACGGCGGCCCCAGGCAGGAAGGACATCACCAGGCAGAGGGCAGAGACTAGAAGGAGCTTGGTGTGTTGGCAGTGGGGGCAGGGGCAGGGGTGGGCACTTGCTGGTCTCAATGGGAGAATTTCTTTTTGGCAGAAGCAAAGAGTGAGGTGAGATAGACTGGATGGCTCCAATCTTGAGAGACATAGGTGAGACAGCCATGAGCTTCCTGTACTGTTCAGGCCCAAGGCTGTACAGGACATTCAGCAGGCACCTAGAATCTTTCTGAATGGATGGATGGATGACAGATGAATGATGGATGGATGGATGGGTGGACTATGGGTGCATGGATGGATAGATGATGCATGGATGATGGAGAGGCAAACGCTGAACTAATAATATGAAGTAATACTAATAATGAAGTAATAACTAGTAATATGGGAGAGGTAAGTGTGACTGCGAGGGCTCTGGGCTGGGATCTGAGAGCCTGAAATTCAGAAGGTCCCTGGTTTGCCACTGATCAACCATCTGAAGATGTCTCTGGGCCTCATGGCAAATAGATGGGGAAACAATGGAGACAGTGACAGACTTAATTTTCTGGGCTCCAAAATCACTGCAGATGGTGACTGCAGCCATGAAATTAAAGGATGCTTGCTCCTTGGAAGAAAAGCTATGACCAACCTAAACAGCATATTAAAAAGCAGAGACATTACTTTGCCAACAAAGGTCTGTCTAGTCAAAGCTATGGTTTTTCCAGTGGTCATGTATGGATGTGAGAGCTGGACCATAAAGAAAGCTAAGCACCAAAGAATTGATGATTTTGAACTGTGGTGTTGGAGAAGACTCTTGAGAGTCCCTTGGACAGCAAGGAGATGAAACCAGTCAATCCTGAAGGAAATCAGTCCTGAATATTCATTGGAAGAACTGATGCTGAATCTGAAAACCGCAATACTTTGGCCACCCGATGCAAAGTACTGACTCCTTAGAAAAGACCCTGATGCTGGGGAAGATTGAAGGCAGGAGGAAAAAGGGATAGCAGAGGATGAGATGGTTGATGGACATGAGTTTGAGCAAGCTCCGGGAGTTGGTGAGGGACAGGGAGGCCTGAAGGGCCAGGCCATGTGTCCATGGCGTCGCAAAGAGTCAGACACAACTGAGCGACTGAACTGAACTGAACTGGGCCTCAGTTTCTCCGTCCACAGAACCCAGATGATTCTCAAGGGTCTTCCACATGTGACAGTCTATGATCTTGTAGATAGAAGCAGAGGCTCAGGCAAGAAGGCTGACCTGGGTAGTGCCCCCAGGAGGGGAGAGGGGAGGGAAGAAGTTGACAACAGGGGGCCTACTGGTTAGGAACACAGCCACCGTGGGGGATTGCCTAACCTGAGGGTCTGGAAACCTGGTTTTCAGCCTCTGCTGCTCATCTGCTGTCACTCCCCCTCCCTGGACCACAGTCTCAGCAGATGCGGTCCAACATCTTAGGATTCTGGGAGACTTGCCTCGCCCAGTCCATAGCACCAGAAGCCCAGCCCCACCCCTCTGTTAGCCCACTTAGGAGGTTAAAGCAACTTGGGAAAAACACTTATTCTCAGCTCCTGGAATTACCCTTCCCTTTCCTGGCAGATAAATGGGGCAAAACAGAAGATGTTGTTGCATTTAAATGGAGCAAGGCAGGCGGAAGTTTATGAGATTTGAATACACTTTTGGCAGCTTTTGAATATTCATTTGCCCAAGGGAGTGTCGGGGCGGCCAGATCCAGGGCCCAGAGGGAGGTTATTTGAGGTTGGGGGGGAAGGGAAGCTCAAAGACAGGTTTAGCAGGAATCCCTGCTCATCAGGCTCTCGGGAGCTCTCTGTGGTTTTCCACCAGCTAAAATGTCACAGACTCAGAGTAAATGCTAGGAGTTGATACACCCCACGGTTACTGTTGCCATGGCAACTGCCTCTCTGTAACCAACTGTACAGGCAGATCACAGCAGATAAGACAAGTGCAAGGAGAATGTCGAGGAGCCAGCCCAGGACTCTAGCAGGTCCCCAGAGTTCAGAAATACATTCCAGAATTCCAGAATACACCCAGGCTTCCAAAGCATTCCCAAGAATTCTGAAACAGAGCCCAGAGGTTTGGAACGAGCCTAGAATCCTGTCTTCCAATTCTAGAGTAAGTTTTCCCCAAGATCCAGAACTGAGTCAACATCAAAGAGTAGCCCCCATTTCTGGCGGTCAGGGCACGCGCTCCAGGAAGCTCCCCGAGACTCCAACATGGGCCCCTGAGTAGAACGTGCCCTTGAATTCTGGTCCCTTTTCTGTCTGAACAGCAAGGACTATGGGGTGCTCAGGGCTCATGTTGGAGAAGGGGCTTCAGGGGATGGCCCACGGGATAGCGAAGGTGACCTTGTCCTTGTCGCTTGGGAAATGCAGACCTCTGCAGACATGCCGTGACATTGCAGCCCTCATCAGCCAAAGGAGATCCCCCACCACCACCCCCGGCTGGCACTCCTGGCGTGTTCCTTGGTGTGCCCTGTCCTCTGTGGTGGGGGCGAGTCGACACTGAGTCATCCTCACCCACTCCTGAGGTCCGTGGGTGACCTAATCCTGAGGGTGCAGGGAGGGAGCCAAAGCCGAGGGCTGCCCCAGAGGCTTCTCTTTGCCCAGGCAGCTCAAGGTGAGGGGTGGGGGAGGGGGGCCAGTGGGAGCCGCTGGGCAGTAAGCCTTAGCAACTGCCCCCCTCTAGGCTTGGGATGCACCAGCCTGGCCTCTCCCCCACCATCCCTGCCAACAGAGTCCTCCTGGGCGATTTCTGAACCGGAGCATCATAAGCTGATGGGGAACTGCAGACGATCTTAGCCTCTTTCCTCTTCCTTTCCCTCCATAATAAGCTCTCTGCCCAATCAGCTCCCGTCTTCATTCCCGTTCTCTCCTGAACCCCACTCCTGTTCCATCCCAGCCCCAGAGCTCATCTTTCAGCCTCCTCCCCACTCTTCCTGCCTCCATTTTCCCCCTCTCCCTTTTCAACAGCCCACAGGCAAGGCCCTGATGATTCCACCACCCTGCTCAGAACCTCAGGGCCGCCCCCCACACATCACACATCCGGCACAAGCCTCCCACCTTAGCATTCAAGACCCTCCGGTAGCTGGCCACGTCCACATTTCCCATAGTCTCCCTGCCTCCTGCCAACCCGGCTGGCTCCCAGTTGTCTGAAGAAGGCCCACATGCCCGCTGCCTCCCCACTCCCAGGCCTGCTTCTCTTCCTCCTCAAAGGCTCTCTCCACCAGCTCTAAATTTCCAAACCAAGTTAAGGGCCACCTTCTTGGAGAGGAAAGCAGTCCTCACCTTGCCCTTCTCTGAAGCCCCAGCGTTTCCTGGCTGTACCACATTTTTAGAGTTGGCTATGGATTGTCAGGGAGAAGGCAATGGCAACCCACTCCAGTACTCTTGCCTGGAAAATCCCATGGACGGATGAGCCTGGTAGGCTGCAGTCCACGGGGTCGGGAAGAGTAGAACACGACTGAGCGATTTCACTTTCACTTTTCACTTTTCACTTTTCACTTTCGTGCATTGGAGAAGGCAACGGCAACCCACTCCAGTGTTCTTGCCTGGAGAATCCCAGGGACGGGGGAGCCTGCTGGGCTGCCGTCTATGGGGTTGCACAGAGTCGGACACAACTGAAGCGACTTAGCAGCAGCAGCAGCAGCATGGATTGTCAGAGCTGCTAGGAGAAGTCCAAATGGTTTTCAAACTGGGCTTTGTGGCACCCCAATAGGAGACAAATGAAATTGAAAGTTGCTCCATCATGTCCGACTCTTTGCGACCCCATGAACTACACAGTTCCATGGAATTCTCTAGGCCAGAACACTGGAGTGGGTAGCCTTTCCCTTCTCCAGGGGATCTTCCCAACCCAGGGATGGAACCCAGGTCTCCTGCATTGCAGGTGGATTCTTTACCAGCTGAGCCACAAGAGAAGCCCCCAACGGGGGGCAGGGGGACCTCAAAGCCGGAGGATGGAGATTGTGAGGGGATGGCCCAACCAGTGGGGTTACACAGCCCTCCACACCCAGATCAACGTCACCTTCACCCGTCTTAGAGCGTCATTCATCTACTCATTCATCAGGGAAAGACCGAGCACCTTCACTGTGAAGGGAGCAGTGAAGAGACCAAGTTACCCTCACGGAACTTGTAAGCTAGTAGGGGAAAGAGCCCATAAACATTTTAACAGATAAAGACGCAAGGAAGTACCAAGGAGCCTTGAGGACACGGTAAAATGGAAACCAGGTGCAGAGTGGCTGGGGTGTGGGATATCATTAGCTGGTTAGAGAAGCTTCTTTCTAAGGGAGTAGCATCCCAGCTAACTCCTGAATGCATGACAGGAGAAGGGCCGGCCGTGCCACCCAGATCATGCCAGAGGAAGGGTAGTCTAGTCATGTGAAAGGAAAACCCAAGGCAGAAACAAGCCCGCCGTCTTTCAAACACACACACACAGAGTTCAGGGGCGGAGCAACCAAGGGCCAGATCCTTCCATGGGGAGACTTCCGTAGTGCCTCCCACTTGGGGAAACCGGGTTTCACTGCTTAAAAACTATGAAGCCACTGATCTCGTCTAATCCTGACACTGCACAGAAGAGCTGACGTTTCCAGGAGTTGCCTGAAGTCAAAACGAGAGTGGGTGGCAGAGCTGGGACCAGCACTCGGGTCTCAGGACTGTGTCCCAGGCATCATCTCTCCCCGACCCCACCCCACCCCATCCTGGGCACTGAAGCCTGAGGGAAGCAATGTCTCCCAGGCCAGCCCAGCTCCAGGGAGCACCAGCCAGCCAAATAAAGGCTTTATTGGATTTGTTAAACACGCATCCTGTGGCCAAGGGCCTCCTGGCAGCAGACAGCGTGATGGAGAGGAGAAAAGAAAAGCGGACGATGAAATTAAAAGGCATTTCATTTCCAGAGCCCAGGCTGACACTGCAGAGCGAGCCCGGGTCTCTCCCTGCTTTTCTCCCCTCCCCCCGCCCCCCTCCTCCCTCCCCCAACCCGCAGCTTCCATGGCTGGCGTAGCCCCACTGACTTGGGGTCACAGCTCATACAGCGACGCGGGAATTGTGGGCCACCTGGCCCAGGAACCAAGCATCCGGAAGGGACTCTGGGGAAGGAAGGACATGAAGCAGGTGTTTGGGAGGTCATCAAGTCCATCCCACTGCCTCAGGGCTTGACTGCCTCCCCACAAAGGAAAGGGCAAACCCCAAACCCAGAACTGGGCAGCTTAGGTGAAGGTTAGGACTGGGCTGCTGTGGGGACCAGTGAGCCTGGGGCTTCCTCCCGCCCTTCCCCAGAGCCCTCTGCAGCCCTGGGCAAGTCCCCGGCCTGCTGTGTGCCTCTGTTTCTCCTGCTGGGACGGAAGTGACTGTCATGAGGACGCAATGAGATATTTTGGTATAAAGTACGTGTGCTTCGTGGGCACCAAAGAAATAACATGTTTAAAGGTGCTTGGAGCTCCAGTTTTTCCACGTGACCTCCACGAAGCGAGAGGGTGGAATCTCTCTGTTTTTCTCCACACTCAACCCGCCAGGCTCTCTCCTGTTTCCCCAGGGCCTCTTGTCAGAGCAAACAATTTGTGTTTAAATACATTAAACTGCGTAATATTTTCCCTGATTCCCCTAAAGAGTATCAGCTGATTTCTCTCTGTTCATTCCTTTCAGAGCCGTCAGGCCCCTAAGAAAGTGCATTAGTCGCTCAGTCGCATCCTATCGGTATGTAAACAGATGCTATTCCCCCACCAAGACTGTGGTATGGGGCTTAGGGTGGGAAGGGGCCCATGGGAATTGACAAGCATCGTAAGGAAACAAGATATCGATAGTTTGTAGATGAGTTTGGAGGAGACCTTTTCCCTGCTGCTCTTTTTGATGTTTGTTTTTGGTTTTTTTTTTTTCCAGCAAATATGTATTAAACATTACAGTGTACAAAGCAGAGTATTAAATGTATTTTGCTCATAAAATCAAACAAATTGGACCCACCGTCTTTCCTCTGGGAGCTTATGAGTCAGGGCTGAGGGACTGGATGGTTAACTAGATTCAAAATCTGTCAAGTGACCCAATTTGAGGGATGTTGATAAATGAATCAATGTCAGCCTGCAGGAGGTCTCATGGTGTACCACGGGATCTGTCTTTGGACCTGCTCATCAAAGATACGATGATGGAGAGATCCTGGATTCAAGCAAGCTTGAGGGAATCCATACACAGATGTTTACAAAACACTAACTCTGTGCCAGGCACTGTTCTAGGCGTAGAGACACAGCCATGAACAAGAGAGGCCAAAACCTCTTGTCCTCATGGGATTTATATTCTAGACGAGGGAGACAGATAATCAACCAATAAATAAGTAAAATAAAGAGAATGACAGATGCTGGTAAGTGCTATGGAAAAATTAAGTACGGGGGTGGCTACAGACTGCTGAGAAGTGGGGTTTGAATTTTTAAAAAGATGATCTGGGAAAGCCTCCTTGAGAAGACAACCCTTCAGCAAAGGCCTGAAGGAAGGGAGGCAAGTCAGGCAAACCACCTGGGTGACACAGAGCATTCTGAACACTGGAGAAGCATATGCAGAGGTCCTGGGGTGGGAGTGCACTCGGCATGCTCAAGGAGCTGCAAGGAGGCTAGTGCGGCTGGATGGAGCAGAGAGACCAAGGGGTGTGGGGGAATAGATGAGGCCCGAGGGGCAACAAGAAGAGGCATTGCAGGAATCAGGTGGCCAGTAAGAGCGCTTAGACAGGGAGACACACTGAACAGTGATTAAGACATGGGCTCTTGAAGCAGGTTACTGAGACGAGGACTTGTCAGCTGCATAATCTTGCCAGGTATCCCTGAAAAAGGTACTTCCCATCACGGTAAGGCTTCGGAGAACCCTCTGCCTTGGAAACCAGATTCTGCCGTGTCATTTGAAGGCTGCAAACACCCCTGGGTGGCTCTGGACCCCACCAGAACATCTAAATCTCTGGTAGAGCTCCACGCCTGACCCTAACCCCCAGATGGGATTACCTTCTCTCTTCGGGTCCCTGATAAACAGCTGTAGCTGGCACAGGCCAGCTGTTCAAACGCATCCACCCATCACCGCATGTCAACCCTGCCAGTCATTCAACAAACACTTGCTCAGTATGACAGCAGGAGGCTGACACAGTTCATAAGACAGCCCTCAGAGGGGTCAGATCCCAGCTGGGCCACCTCCAGCCACGCGATCTTAGCTGGGCCTCTCAACCTCTCTGAACCTTATTTTCCCATCCCCAAATGAGGAAGAAAGGAGCACCCACTTCAGGATTGGGGTAAGTGCTTCTTAAAATAACTAAATGTAAATCAAACCCTGACACTGGATGCCTTAAATATATACAGTGGGGTATGTCAATTATTTCTCCACAAAAATGAGAGAAAAAGATAGGCTGTAGCAATGATGCTTACGTGGCAAGCATTGCGCTAGACACCAAAGGGACACGGAGTACAATAGACTTGACCCTGGTGTGTTTCTGGAGGGAGTTCAGGAATTTAACAATTAATAACAACACAGAGGAGCACTACTCGGAACGTCTATTAGGACTCAGAAAGCCCACTTTGGGCCCCTAGCCCCAGAGCTCAAGGCTTCAAAGAAGGAATCACAGGGTCTCCTCCCCAAAAGTTTAAGGACCCTGACTTCAGTGGGAGTTGATGATTTGCCAAAGAAAACCGCGTGCCTCAGTTAATCAGACTCTTTTTGGCCTTTTTATAAAGACAGAACAAATAGAGCCTTGCCTAAACCCTCAAGGCAGTCCCCGCCCTGCCATCAACCTATCCGCCATCCCTTCCACCCCTGCCCCCACCCCTGCCTGCCTCTGCACTTCCTGCAGCCCTGGTCCCGGGTGTCCAGGCGCCGCTCCTCACCCAGTGCCCGGCTGCCCTGTCGCTACACCAAGGGTGGCCTCAGGTGCTCCATGTATGACTAGCTCCAGTTTGGCCAGCAAACAAGGACCTGATGCGTCAGTCCCAGGCTGTTTGGAGGCCAACCACCAAGTGCAGAAAGGCCAATCCCTCAACGGCAGAGCGCCAAGCCAGTGGACCAAGAACCCAGCAGCTGCCCTGGGCACCAGAAAGAAGTCAGGTGGGGGCACCTGCTGTGGGAGAAGGGGTGTGCAGAGCCAGTGGACTGCAGCCAGAGAGGCCTGGTTCCCAAGAGCAGTGATTTCTAATCACGGGCCTATTCCAAGCCAGGCACTGTGCAAAGCAATTTCATCCATTAACTCTGAATCCTCATGGAATGGGGGACTATTTTTCCCCCATATACATAAGGAATTGAGGCCCAGGGCATTGAGGAAGTTCCCCAGATCACACTCACAGTTAGTGAGTGGTAGAGCTTGACATTGAACTCGGGCCCCCATTTCAACCACGTCCCTGTTCGGCATCGTTTGCCATTCACCAGTTGCTCCTTTAGTGCCTTCCCGGCTGCAGGCCTCACTCTGGGCTTTTGGGACACTGAGTTGAACAAGACCCAGCCTCTGTCTCAGAAGAGCTCACAGTTGAGGGTAGGCAGAGAATGGCAGCCCTGATGAAGCAGTCCAGGGGCAGCTGATCCACCTCGGGCAGTGCTGGGGGGCTTCCGAGAGACAGCATCGTTGGAGCTGGACCTTGCCGGCCTCTCTCAAGGGATTGTCCACCTAGCAGGGAGATGCTCATGAGCACAGACAGCCTGGAACCAGGCTCTGTTCTAACTTCTTCCCCAAAGATGAGGAACTGGGTCTTAATCATTCCCTCAACCTTGTGGAGGGCCTGCCTCAGCAGCATTCTCGGGAGCCAAGGCTTTGAAGTCAGACAGGCTGGGGCCACATTCCCCTTCTGCCACTTTATAGCTCTTAAATATTAATTGTTGTTGTTGTTTAGTCACTAAGTCATGTCCAACTCTTCTGCAAGCCCATGGACTCTAGACCTCCAGGCTCCTTCTGCCCATGCGATTTCCCAGGCAAGGATACTGGAGTGGTTTGCCATATCCCTCTCCAGGTGACCTTACTGACTCAGGGATGGAACTTGCATCTCCTGCATTGGCAGGCGGATTCTGTACCACTGAGCCACTAGGGAACTCTCATGTTAGATATTAATACAACAGCAATAATAATGCATGGATAGATCAGCGGATTAATGAATAAATGAATGACAGGAAGGACTATAGACCCAGAGCTCCTCAAATCTCCTGCCTAGTATAAGGTCAGTCCCGAGTCAGGGCTGGGGTCAAGCATTCATTCACATATGTAACACGGATTTGTTTAGCATAGTACAGGCCTGGCACTGTTGTAGGTAGTGAGGATATAGCAGTGAACAAAATTAGCCAAAATCCCTGCCTTCGAGAGACCATCCATTCTAGAGACGGGAAGGTAACTATAAATAACTAAACAAGGAAATATAAGTATATGCAATCTCAAGAGTCGCTATGAAAGTGAACGTCTCTCAGTCGTGTCCGACTCTTTGAGACCCCCATGGACTATACAGTCCATGGAATTCTCTAGGCCAGGGAGTGGGTAGCCTTTCCCTTCTCCAGGGGATTTTCCCAACCCAGCAGTGATCGAGCCCAGGTCTCCCGCATTGCGGGCAGATTCTTTACCAGCTGAGCCACCAGGGAAGTGTGAATAGAGAAAGATAAAATGGGATAACAAAGATGGAGAGGGCCCAGAGAGGAAGAGGGACTGATTTTTAAATAGAAAGGTCAAGGAAAGTCACAGGTGGCCTGAAGAAAGTGGGGGAGTGAGCCCTGCAGAAATCTGGAGGAACATACCTAGAGAAAGACCCAGGCAGAAGCAAGAGGCAGGAAGCAGCCTTCTTGCATGTTGTGAAACGGCCAAGTGGCCGGTATGATTGGGAAGGTGTGTGGGGCTTGATCGTGTAGGCTCCTGTTGGCCTTGTGGGATTTGCGCTCTTATTTCAGAGTGAAATGGGAGCCACAGGAGAGCTTTAGAAAGAGGAGTGATGGATATGACAGATAAAAAAGTTGCTGTACAGAGAGCAGACTGTAGGGGATGCAAAGACAGACAAAAAGAGGGGCCAGCATGGCGATTCCTGCCATGCCCAGGTGAGGGGAAATGTGACTTGGCCCTGGGCAGTAGCAGTTCAGGTGGTAAATTCTGGTTTATATAGTATATAATTGGTTGTGTTGGGTCTTCGTTGCTGTGCATGGGCTTTCTCTAATTGCAGTGGTGGGGGCTACTCTCTAGCGGTAGTGTCCAGGCTTCCCATTGCGGGGGCTTCTCTTGTTGCAGAGCACAGGCTCAGTAGTAGTTGTGGCACATGGGCTTAGTTCCATGGCATGTGGAATCTTCCCGAACCAGGGATCAAACCCATGTCCCCTACATTGGCAGATGGACTCCTAAACACTTGGACCACCAGGGAAGTCCCTGGATAAATTTCAAAGGTAAAGTTCAGACAGTTACTGAGAGATTGGCTATGGCGCATAAGAGAAAGAGTCAAGAACGGCTCCGAAGTTTGGGCATTGGCAACTGAGAGCATGGAGTCTCCATTTTACTTAGATGGGAAAGGAAACACAAGAGAAGACATCTATGTGAAGGTGACAGGTTGGACACGCAAGACCACTTTGCTTCTCCCCGCCTCTTGAATGTTAAAACAACAGCGAAGGGATTTCTTAACTGTTTGAAGGTAGGAGCCTAGAAGGATGGGGAGAATGGGAGATGAAACCACAGGAAGAAAAATTCGGGAGTTGGAAAATAAATGGACAATTGAGAAAAATGAATTGAGGGAAAAAAAAAATCCCGAAAGATTCAGGAATTGGCAGCATCAGGTACCTCTGGAAGTTGAGGTAAAGGGCAACTCAAACAAAGAAGATTATTTGAGAGGCAGTTTCTAGAACTGGTTATCACAGATTAGACATTCATAGATGGGGGACTCCAGGCATAGTGTTGATACTTGGGATGGTGCTCTGCTGATGACAGGGAGATTCAGGGAGTGTGAGTAAGCTGGATGTCAAGACCCCAATCATCTCGCACCACTCTGCTCTCAGGACACCAGCAGCCAGGCTTATACCCTCTGGGGAGACAACTGGAAGAGTTTTCTCTGAGGAACATGATGGAACAAATAAAAAATCCTAGAGACATCAACACGAGATTTTCCAACTAAACAGCCTGGCTAGATCCCCATGCAAAGAAGCCCACAGCCTACAAGACGCATCCATGTAGTCAGAGCATCCACTCTGCTCCTACTTGGCTATTTCTAAATATGCACAGATAGCTGAGGTTTACCACACATCAGAAGAATGCTTCAAACCTGAAAGATAAAAATAAACCAAACAAAAAGGACCAACTTGAAGATAACAGAGAATAGAGAGAAAAAAAAAAACTGTCTTAATATCATCAAGAAGATAACACAAGGCATGCACAGGTGAAATTAAAATAGGATTCTCATTAAAAAAAAGACTCAGCACAAAGTAAAAAAGCTTTTAAAAACTAAAAATATAATAGCAGAAATTAAAAAGCAAACTTGGAAGATAACGTTTATTCTTCCAAAGTGACAGATAGGGACAATAGGAGAGAAGAAGAAAGAAAAACCAGAGGACTTGTCTAAGAGTTCCATTTTCAAGTAATTATAGTCCCAGAAAGAAAAGAAAATGTGAGGGTGTAAGAGATCATCAATAGGATACTTTTAGAAAATATCACAGATGTGAAGAAAAGCTTTCTAGATTTCCAGGACTCACAGAGGGTCCAGCACAATAAATAAAAATAGACTCCTGCCAAGGCACATTGTCAAGAAATGTCACTACTCTGAGAACTAAAAGAAGATTCTCTCAGCTTCCAGTTTGAAAGGATAAGAAATGAGAACAGCTTCCTTCTCTTCACAGCAATTCTGGAAGCCAGAAGACAATAGAAAAAAACGCTCAAAGTTTCTGGAGGAAAATAATTTCCAACCTGGAATTCTATACCTAGACTAATAAGCCAATCAAGGATGAGACATTTTCAGATGTGCAAAGTCTCAAGAAATCCATCCCACATATCTTTTCTCAGTGATGACTGGAGGATGTGCTCCACCGAAACAAAGGAATAGGTCAAGAGAGAGGAAGACGTGAGATCCAGGAAGCTGAGAGAGACAGGGATCTCCTCCAGGCTGACAGCGATGGGTCCAGGGTGACGTCTGTGCCAGGGGTGAAAAGCAACTCATCCAACTGGAAGCAGAGTGGAAGGCCCTGGAAGCCTCCTCCAAGAAGATGAAATGGATGGGAAACTTGATGCATCCAAACATCTTAAGAGGAGAGTCACACTCTTAACAAGAGTTGGAGGTTTTCCTTTGTATAACTACAGACAAGCAAAGACACTTTTAAAAAATGCAGTTAAGGAAAACAAAAAAGTTGCTCAGAAAAGGAAAGATTCATAGAATTATTGGGAGAAGAGGGGAGTGGGAAGAGTAAGGTAAGGATGGGGAAGAGAGCAAAGAATGCTGAACCCTCATCTTCCTTAGCATAAAGTCAAATAGCTCGAGGTATACTTCTGGCATAGCAGTGTGAGTTCTGCAGACATGTTCCCCAGTGAAACTGCTGAAGACTATTTAAAGTCTCTGGAACCATTAAAGTCTCTGGAAATGGTCCTAAGGGCTTACAGCAAATGAAGAAACATTTATTCAAGAAAACCTAACGAAACCTCATAAGAACAGTAAGAGCCTGTGGCATTTGAACTGTGATCTTCTCCCTCCCTCTCCCCTCCCAGCTCAGCATCATGGAAACTCCACTCTAGATGAGTTCGGCAGTTAGCACAGGACTCTCTCCTCTTTGCTCCCAATGGAGGCCTGCAATATCTTCCCAGAAAGGGCAGGATGTCAGTATTTCTCTTCTTTCCCAGATTACTGTTGCAAAGGCTATGTTCTGGGTGAGCACAGCTGAGAGATGAGAGCTCCCTTCTTTCCCCCAGACTCACCAGTGGGATGGAGGAGCTACCTTGGTAGTGGGATGCTGAGAAGTACTGAGACCACAATCACCTTCATTCTGGCTTATTCATAAAGCAGATGTTCCTTGTGGGGAAAGGCAAGCTGAGAAGACCAAAGGCTACAGCCACACCCCCTCCACCAAATGCTCAGCTGCTGAAGCAGGGATGAAGGAAAGGTGCCATTGTCCCCATCCCCAGTTCCATAGCCCTGGCTTGGAGGCCTTACACAACTAAGAGGGCAGCAGTATGTTCACTTCAAACACAAACTAAACCAGTAACTGACTAGTTTACCAGGAAGAATTAGGAGGAAGATGGATGAGAAAAGTCCTCCTGGTCAGAACAAATATCAAGTAATGATCTAAAAAACTATACCCAAAAGAAGGCCAAAATCACTACACTATTTTAAAAATGCAATTTCCAAAAACAAAAAAACAAATAACAAAGACGTGCACAGAAACTAGAAAGTTTGATCCACACGTGGAAAAAAAGCCAGCAACAGAAACTTGCTTCGGAATGACCAGATGTCAGATTTAACAAAGAACTCAAAGTAGCTATTATAAATGTTATCAAAGAGCTAAAAACCATTCTTAAAGAAGTAAAGAGAGGTTTACAGCAATGCCTTGTTGAATAGAGAAGATAAACAGAAACGTCTTTAATGAAAATGTTGGAAGTGAAAAGTATAACTAAACTGAAAAATTCACTAGATGAGCTCAATAGTAGATATGAACTGGCAGAAGGTATAATTAGCAAACTTGATGACAGGTTGATATGGATCAAGCAATCTGAAGAACAAACAGAAAAAGGAATGAATGAAAACGAAGCATTTCAGAGATGTTGGGAACACTATTAAGTGCAACATATCCACAGTGGGAGTATCAGAAGGAAAGGGAATAAATAAGTAGAAAGAAATAATGGCTGAAAACTTCCTAAATTTGATGAAAAACCTTATCTACAGATTTAAGAAGCTCAAAAAACTCTAAGTTGGACAAATGCAAAGTAGCAAAAATACTGAAAGCCAAATATATTGAGAAAATCTGCAAAACAGCAAGAGAAAAACTAACCATTACTACAATGGAATCCAATAAGATTAACAGGTGAATTCTCATCAGACACAATGGGGATCAGAAGACATTGGGATAATGTATTCAATGAGCTTTAAAAAAAAAAAAACAACTGCCAACCAAGAAATTCATACCCCATACCCAGAAAAACTACCTTTTAAAAAGGGAGGAAAAAGAAAGATATCCCCGATGTTACTCTGATACCCAAAACCAAAGACATCACAAAAAGGAAAACTACAGACCAATATCTCTTATGCATAGATTCAAAATCCTCAATAAAATGCTAACAAACTAAATCCAACAGTGTGTAAAAAGTAGTATACACCATGACCAAGTAAAATTTATTTGGGGAATGCAAGGTTGGTATAACATCTGAAAAATCAATTAATGTAATACATCATATCAATAAAAATATTTTAAAATCACATGATTATCTGGACTTGGAGGGTATTATGCTATGTGAAATAAGTCAGACAGAGAAAGACAAATATTGTATGATATCACTGATATGTATAATCTAAAAAAAAATGTAGCAAACATACCAAAAAAGAAACAGACTCACAGATATAAGCTAACCCTTACCAGAGGGGAAAGGGAAGGGCAAGGGGTGATAAAGGCACAGGGATTAAGAGGTACAAACTATTATGCATAAAATAAGCTACAAGGACATATTGTACAACACAGGGAATACAGTCAATATATAATAACCATAAAGGGTGTATAACCTTTAAGAACTGTGAATCACTGCACTGTACACCTGTAAATTATATAATATTTACATCAATTATGCTTCAAATTTAAAAAGCAATGATGTTGAAGATGCAAAAAAAATTACATGATCATTTCAATAAACACAGAAAAGGCACTTAACAAAATCCAACATCCTTTTATGACAAAAAAAATTTTCAAAAAACTGGGAATAGAAGGGAACTTCTTCAACCTGCTGAAGGATATCTGTGAGAAATCCACAGTTAACATAATACTTAATGGTGAAATACTGGATGTTTTTCCCTTAATATCAGGAACAAGACAGGACTATCCACTCTCACCACTTCTATTCAACATTGTACCAGAGAATCTAACCAGATAATTAGCCCAGGAAAAGGCAAGAGAAAGGAAGGAAGGAAGGAGAGAAAGGAAGAAGGAAGGAAGGGGGGAAGGGAGGGACGAAGGCAGGAGTAAAACACGTCTATTCACAGATGACACAATCATGTATAAAGAAAAGCCTAAGGAACCTGCTAAAAACTGAAAGAACTAAGAAGTTCAGCACAGCTGCAGGATACAAGATGACCACCCAAAATCATCTGTATCTTTATACAATTGCAGTGAAAAGTCCAAAAATACAATTAAGACACAGTTCCATGTTCATTAGCATCTAAAAGAATAGAATACTTAGGAATAAATTTAACAAAATAAAGGCAAAATTTACCATCTGAAAACCATAAAGCATTGTTTGAAAATAGAGGAGACCTACATAAATCTCGAGATGTCATACGTTCATGGACCATAAAATTAAATATTAGTAAGATGGCATTACTACCCAAACTGATCTCTGAACTCAGAATTTCAAAGGCATTTCTTGAAATGGCAGAAATGGAAAATCCAATCCAAAAATTCATGAGGATTTGCAAAAGACCTCAAAGAGGCAAACTATCTTGAGAGAGAATACCGAATCCTAACCACAAGACCACCAGGCACTGTACACCATCTTGAAAAAAGAAGAACAAAGTTCTGATCTTTGTTGGAGGAATTACAGCTTCCAATTTCAAAACTTACTTCAAAGCTACAGAAATCAAAACAGTGTGATATTGATAGAGGATAGACATATATGCCAGTGGAATGGCATTGAGAGTCCAGGAAAAAACCCATACAACTATGGTCAACTGATCTTTCTTTCTTTCCTTTTTGGCCACACTGCACAGCATGTGGGACCTGAGTTCCCTATCAGGGATCAAACCCAGGCCCCCTGCCGTGGAAGTGCAAAGTCCTAACCACTGGACCATCAGAGAAGTCCCATATGGTCAACTGATTTTTGACAAGAATACTAGGACCATTCAGTGCGGAAAGAATTGTCTCATCAACAAATGATGCTGGAACAACTGGATAGCCACAAGGAAAAGAATGAAGTTTGACTCACACCTCACAACATACACACAAAGAAGTTCACTCCAAGTGGATCAAAGATCTAAATGTAAGACCCAAAATTATATAACTCTTAGAAAAAAATATTGGGGTAAATCTTCATGACCTGAATTTGGCAATAGATTCTTATATGAGACACCAAAAGCAACAACAACAAGAAAAAGAACAACTAAGTTGGACTTCCTCTAAATCAAAACCTTTTGTGTTCAAAGGACACTATCAAGGAAGTGAAAAAACCCTTCACTTCCTTGGGAGAAAATCTTTGTAAACTACATGTCTGATAAGGGACTTATATCTAGAATATTTAAGAACACTTCTGGATTGGGTAGCCTTTCCCCTCTCCAGGAGATCTTCCCAATCCAGGGATCGAACCCAGGTCTCCCACTACAACTCAATGATAAAAGACTAAATAATCCAAATTAAAGGGAGTAAGCTTCCCTCATAGCTCAGCTGGTAAAGAACCCGCCTGCAATGCAGGAGACCCTGGTTTGATTCCTGGGTTGGGAAGATCCCCTGGAGAAGGGATAGGCTACCCACTCCAGTATTCTTGGGCTTTCCTTGTGGCTCAGCTGGTAAAGAATCTGCCTGCAATGGGGGAGACCTGGGTTCAATCCCTGGGCTGGGAAGATCCCCTGGAGAAGGGAAAGGCTACCCAATCCAGTATTCTGGTCTGGAGAATTCCAGGGATTATACAGTCCATGGAGTCCCAAAGAGTTGGACACGACTGAGCAACTTTCACTTTCACTACCAAAGGATCTGAATAGACATTTCTCCCAAGAAGACACACGAATATCCAAAAACACACAAAATATAATCAACTTAATTAGCAATCATGGAAACACAAAATGAAACTACGATGTGACAAAACCCACTAGAATGGCTGTAATCAAAGCGTCAGAATATAATAAACACTGACAAAGATATGAGAAAACTGGAAACCTTATACACTGCCAGTGGGAATGTAAAATGGCACACCCTGCTACGGAAAAGGTCTTGCATTTCCTCAAAAGCCTAAACATGAAGTTACCCTGGTGGTGGTTTATTCACCAAGTCGTGTCTGACTGTTGCAACACCGTGGACTGTAGCCCACCAGGCTCCTCTGTCCATGGCATCTCCCGGGCAAGAACACTGGAGCAGGTTGCCATTCCCTTCTCCAGGAGATCTTCCTGACACAGGTTACAAACCTAGGCCTCCTGCATTGTAGGCGATTCTTTACTGAATGAGCTAGAAGGGAAGCCTCATAAAGTCACCCCGAAAATCGCTCAGCTGTGTCCAGCTCTTTGCGACCCCATGGACTGTAGCCCACCAGGCTCTTCTGTCCATGGAATTCTCCAAGCAAGAATACTGGAGTGGGTAGCCATTCCCTTCTCCAGAGAATACTGGAGTGGGTTACCATACCCTCCTCCAGGCGATCTTCCTAAGCCAAGGATAGAACCCACGCCTCTTATATCTCCTGCATTTTCAGACAGGCTCTTTACCACTAACACCACCCGGGACCCCACCCAGTAATTTCACTCCTAGGTAGAGTATACCCAAAGAAATGAAAACATATGTCCACACAGAAACCTGCACACAAATGTTCAGAATAGTAGCACCACCTGGGAAGTCCCCTTGGGAAAAAGTTATGACAAACCTAGACAGCAGAGACACACTTTGCCAACAAAGGTCCATCTAGTCAAAGTTATGGTTTTTCCCCAAAGTCATGTTCGGGTGTGAGAGTTGGACCATAAAGAAGACTGGCGCTGAAAAATTGATGCTTTCCTGCTGTGGTGCTGGGGAAGACTCTTGAGAGTCCCTTGGACAGTAAGAAGATCAAACCAGTTAATCCTAAAGGAAGTCAGTCCTGAATATTCACTGGAAGGACTGATGCTGGAGCTGAAGCTCCAAGACTTTGGCCACCTGATGCAAAGAGCTGACTCACTGGAAAAGACCCTGATGCTGGGAAGGATTGAGGACAGGAGGAGAAGGGGACGACAGAAGATGAGGTGGTTTGAGGGCATCATTGACTCAATGGACACAAGTTTGAGCAAACTCTGGGAGATAGTGAAGGACAGGGAAGCCTGGTGTGCCGCAGTCCATGGGGCCACAAGGAGCTGGACACAGCTGAGTGACTAAAGAACTGCTGCCCCACACCAGACCCCCAGGAGAAAGAAGTCTACATCAGCTCTCTCATCTGGAAGAGACCGTGGTACATTCAGTCCGGTATCCTTACTGCACAAGTGGGAGCCAACACCCTCAGAGAGAAGGGGGCTGGCTGAGGTCGCTCAGCGGGTCGGTGGCAGCGCCAGTTCTCTAAGCCGCTGGCGGAGCCGATGCCCTCCTGCTGCTGCCATACACGCACCCTCCTCACTGTCTCCTCTTAACTCAGGCTCACGGCCAGGAAAGATGCTACTAATTTTCACTAAAGAGTGAGTGACTGATAGGCACCCACTTCTCACAATGTTTCTGTTTTAAAGGAGACAGAGAATCCGTTTCCCTCTCCTCTTGTCACATGCTACTCAGCTGCTGCCCAGTTATTACTTCAATTCAGCTCAGTTCAATTGCTCAGTCGTGTCCAACTCTTTGTGACCCCATGGACTGCAGCACGCCAGGCCTCCCTGTCCATCGCCGATTCTTGGATTTTACGCAAACTCACGCCCATTGAGTCGGTGATGTCTTCCAACCATCTCATCCTCTGTCGTCCCCTTCTCTTCCCGCCTTCAATCCTTCCCAGCGTCACGATCTTTTCAAATGAGTCAGCTCTTCACATCAGGTGGCCAAAGGATTGGAATTTCAGCTTCAGCATCAGTCCTTCCAATGAACACTCAGGACTGATCTGCTTTAAGATGGACTGGTTGGACCTCCTTGCAGTCCAAGGGACTCTCTAGGATCTTCTCCAACACCGCAGTTCACAGGCATCAATTCTTCAGCACTCAGCTTTCTTTATGGTCCAACTCTCACATCCATACATGACCGCTGGGAAACCATTACTTCAACAACAACTAGGAAAAGTGGTAGCAGGTCCACAGGCATCATTAACAGTTAGGAGGACAGGTTTGGATTCAGACAGATTTGGCGTCTAGTTCTGGATCTGATCTTCCGTACTTACATGATCTCGGGAAAGTCACTTCACTCTGAGCTCCCACTCGATGGCCTGCCACGCCTCTGCTCCTGTGTGTTCTATCCACTCCCCGACTGAAGTGGGCTGGGTGCCCCCATTTCCCAGAACTCGGAGAGATGATGAGACTTGCCCAGCTCACACCGCAGGCCAAGAGCGGAGAGGGCGGGGAGGGAAACCCAGGCGCCTTCCTTCCATGTGCCAAGGGCGCATGGCTTCCCCTCCAAACCCCTTCCTTTAACAGCTATTAGGGGATTGGCTTTTGTAACATCCTTTGCCCTGGAGGGCCAGCCCAGACCTGCCCCAGGATGCTAACAAGCCAGAATCAGCCCAGTTCTACTGAGAACCCAGTTGCTGCGGGGCCTCCGACCCCTGCCCCCGCCACCCACCCCATCAAGGCGCCCCCCAACCAGTCCTAAGGCTCATGGACCGGGGGCGACCGTGGCGCCTCGGCGCCCTCTAGTGGTGGCAGGAAAGAGCGTCTCTAGGGAGAGACAAAAAGGGGAGGAGGGGTGGGGGAAGGGGAGGAGGGGTGGGGGGGAGGGGAGGAGGGGCGGTGCGAGGGAGGAGGAGGGGGATTGGGGAAAGGGGCGGGGAGAAGGGGGCAGGGAGAAGGGCGAGGGTTGGAGCAGAGGAAGGCGGTAGAAAGAGCCAGAGGAGACCCACTGGGCATTTTGTCCTTGGCTCCAGGGTCGCGCCTTCTCCCTGTCCAGGGCGCCCTCGGCTAGCCGCCTCTTTGGGTTTCTGCCCTCGGGCTCAGCCCTGACCCTGGGGGCCTCAGAAGGACTGCCCTGCCCCCAGAGAATCACTGAAAGCTTCTCTCCCTCCAGACTGGGTCATCCGTCTGTCTTCTGGGATGAAGCTGCCAAAGGCCTCCCCCAAGTAAGGCAGAAAAGGACCTCCTTCCCTCTCTGCCCCTCCTATCCCCTCCCCCATCAGAGATGGAGGCTGAGGAGGGGCCTAGGCAGAAGACCCCCACACCATCGCAAGGAAGGACACGCGCCCCAATCCCGCCCCAGCCCTCACTGACTCCCTCCACTCCCTCCATCTGGCCTCCCCACCCGGAACCATTCCCCTCCCCAATCCCAGCAGCTGCCGTTGCCTTGGTAACAGCACCCCCCCCCCACCCCAGCCCCCACCCCTCGCTCATAAATAAACTGCCGCCGGGGGAACTGGAGCTGTTGGAAGAGGCCGAACGTGCAGAGCCAACTCATTTCCCACTCCTCTCACTTCGGGATAATTAGTGCAAATTAAATTTCACACCCCTTCCCGAGCGGAGAGCGCTCCCTGGGAATGGAGACCCACGATGCACGGGGGAACGTACTCAAGAGTCTCTTCTCAGTTGCAAACGTAAGAGAGCATTTCTGGGCTGCGAGTTCTCAGCCATTCCCCGATGTCAAGTTCATTCAGACTCGTGCTGCTGGAGCGTGGCCGGAGGAACTGGGGAAACGGAAGATGGTGGTCTGATCCCCTGTCCGGCACCCAGGCGTGTCTGTAAAACCTGAAGGATGGGCCAAATCACGGGAGGAAGGAAACCGGGAATCAGCAGGGCCTCAAACAGGCGCATCGCGCCCACGTCCTGCATTTCATCCACACCCTCCTCCTGCCGGCGACGTGGTCACCCGCCGTCCTAAGTCCACAAGGGCCTGGGAGCTTGGTCCAAGGCTCTGTCTGCTGTCTGAGTTTTGCACAAAGGGCCCACATCTCGTTTTGTACTGAATTCTGCCAATGATACAGCCTCTCCTCCCAGCACTCGTGCAACTGCACATTTCAGAATCTGGGTAAGCAAGCACAGGCAACATACCTGGGGCTAGTGTGCCCATAGCCCAACAGCGCCTACTGTGGACCGGACGCTCTTTCAAGTGCTGCTTTCTGCGCCTTAGTCTCACTCAACCCTCACAGCGATCCCCTGAGGCCATTTCATGCAGTTGCTTCTTGAACTTTCATGTGCTCAAGGGCTGAGGATCCTGTCACAGAATCTGAGTCAGCAGGTGGGGGCTAGGGCATTCTAGCAAGTTCCCCAAGGAGGCTGATGCTTCCCAGGACCTCGTTTTGAGAAGGCTATGGGCACACTAGCCCCCAGCTGCTGTGACGTGGGCGCCCAGCAGCTCACATCTGCCCACTCTCTGGAATACTGCCCTCAGCCAACCCAAGCTGTCTCACCAGAAGAGGCCTGGGGGTTACTTCCTCCTCCAGGTGGAGGGTCGGGGGGACACAGTCAATGACTGGCGGGCAAGGGCTGACCCCCTTCCCTCACTGAGTCATGCTCCAGGCCCTCCTTGGGACCAGGCTAAGACTAGGCTTCAGCTGCAGCCGCAGCTCAGCTCTGCACCTCCTCCAGCTCCACCCTGGCTCCTCTACTCCCTTTCAAGTCCCCCTAAGTAAGTCACATGTGTAAGGATGCCTGCCTCGGGCCTGCTCCTAAAGAACTACTATTTTCCCCATTTGATCAATGGAGCTGATGGAGGGTTAACTTGCCCAGGTCAGATAAATGACAGCCAAGATTAGAACAAGTAACCTGGTTCCAGTATGATGCACCCGGATATGCCTGCATACACAGTGCAAATCCTTAACCGTACTCACATACATATACTGTCACGAATGCATCTGTTTACGTGCATGTCTGCAGAAAACCATTTCCTGCATGTGTGTGGACACTCACATGCACATTAGTGGATGTCAGTGCATCCTTTTGTGTTGTTGCTGCTGTTGAAGTATGGATGATGTACGATACTACATAAGTTACAGGGTAGAGCTGTCAATTCATTCTACCATCTCCTCACACACATGCACACGACTCTACGTCCCCAAAGGTGCAAGTGTGCGTATTCATTCATTCAGTGAGTGCGTGAATGACTGCCCCGTCTCTCGGGTCCCGTGGCCGCTGTCCTCAGCCAGGTTTACGGTCTGTCCCCCTGTTGCTCTGAGCGCTCCTCTAGGGCAGGAAACCTAGTCTGATTTGCCATTATAACCACAGGGACTGGCCCATGGTCAGTGCTCAGTTCAGTTCAGTTCAGGCGCTCAGTCGTGTCCGACTCCCTGCGACCCCATGAATCGCAGCACGCCAGGCCTCCCTGTCCATCACCAACTCCCAGCGTTCACTCAGACACATCCATTGAGCCCGTGATGCCATCCAGCCATCTCATCCTCTGTCTCCCCTTCTCCTCCTGCCCCCAATCTCTCTCAGCATCAGAGTCTTTTCCAATGAGTCAACTCTTCGCATGAGGTGGCCAAAGTACTGGAGTTTCAGCTTTAGCATCATTCCTTCCAAAAGAAATCCCAGGGTTGATCTCCTTCAGAATGGACTGGTTGGATCTCCTTGAAGTCCAAGGGACTCTCAAGAGTCTTCTCCAACACCACAGTACAAAAGCATCAATTCTTCGGTGCTCAGCCTTCTTCACAGTCCAACTCTCACATCCATACATGACCACAGGAAAACCATACCCTTGACTTAGACGGACCTTAGTCGGCAAAGTAATGTCTCTGCTTTTGAATATGCTATCTAGATTGGTCATAACTTTTCTTCCAAGGAGTAAGCGTCTTTTAATTTCATGCCTGCAGTCACCATCTACAGTGATTTTGGAACCCAAAAAAATAAAGTCTGACACTGTTTTCACTGTTTCCCCATCTATTTCCCATGAAGTGATAGGACCAGATGCCACGATCTTTGTTTTCTGAATGTTGAGCTTTAATCCAACTTTTTCACTCTCCTCTTTCACTTTCATCAACAGGCTTTTTAGCTCCTCTTCACTTTCTACCATAAGGGTGGTGTCATCTGCATATCTGAGGTTATTGATATTTCTCCTGGCAATCTTGATTCCAGCTTGTGTTTCTTCCAGCCCAGCATTTCTCATGATGTACTCTGCATACGTACTCCTTTTCCTATTTGGAACCAGTCTGTTGTTCCATGCAGTTCTAACTGTTGCTTCCTGACCTGCATATAGGTTTCTCAAGAGGGAGGTCAGGTTGTCTGGTATTCCCATCTCTTTCAGAATTTTCTACAATTTATTGTGATCCACACATTCAAAGGCTTTGGAATAGTCAATAAAGCAGAAATAGATGTTTTTGTGGAACTCTCTTGCTTTTTCAATGATCCAGCGGATGTTGGCAATTTGATTTCTGGTTCCTCTGCCTTTTCTAAAACCAGCTTGAACATCAGGGAGTTCACAGTTCACGTATTGCTGAAGCCTGGCTTGGAGAATTTTGAGCATTACTTTACTAGCATGTGAGATGAGTGCAATTGTGCGGTAGTTTGAACATTCTTTGGCATTGCCTTTCTTTGGAATTGGAATGAAAACTGATGGCCACTGCTGAGTTTTCCAAATTTGCTGGCATATTGAGTGCAGCACTTTCACAGCATCATCTTTCAGGATTTGAAATAGCTCAACTGGAATTCCATCACCTCCACTAGCTTTGTTCATAGTGATGCTTTCTAAGGCCCACTTGACTTCACATTCCAAGATGTCTGGCTCTAGGTGAGTGATCACATCATCATGATTATCTGGGACGTGAAGATCTTTTTTGTATAGTTCTTCCGTGTATTCTTGCCACCTCTTCTTAATATCTTCTGCTTCTGTTAGGTCCAGACCATTTCTGTCCTTTCTTGAGCCCATCTTTGCATGAAATGATCCCTTGGTATCTCTAATTTTCTTGAAGAGATCCCTAGTCTTTCCCATTCTGTTGCTTTCCTCTATTTCTTTGCATTGATCACTGAGGAAGGCTTTCTTATCTCTCCTTGCTATTCTTTGGAACTCTGCATTCAGATGCTTATATCTTTCCTTTTCTCCTTTGCTTTTTGCCTCTCTTCTTTTCACAGCTATTTGTAAGGCCTCCCCAGACAGCCATTTTGCTTTTTTGCATTTCTTTTCCATGGGGATGGTCTTGATCCCTGTCTCCTGTACAACGTCACGAACCTCATTCCATAGTTCATCAGGCACTCTATCTATCAGATCTAGACCCTTAAATCTATTTCTCACTTCCACTGTATAATCATAAGGGATTTGATTTACGTCATACCTGAATGGTCTAGCAGTTTTCCCTACTTTCTTCAATTTAAGTCTGAATTTGGCAATAAGGAGCTCATGATCTGAGCCACAGTCAGCTCCCAGTCTTGTTTTTATTGACTGTATAGAGCTTCTCCATCTTTGGCTGCAAAGAATATAATCAATCTGATTTCAGTGTTGACTATCTGGTGATGTCCATGTGTAGAGTCTTCTCTTGTGTTGTTGGAAGAGGGTGTTTGCTAAGACCAGTGCATTTTCTTGGCAAAACTCTATTAGCCTTTGCCCTGCTTCATTCTGCATTCCAAGGCCAAATTTGCCTGTTACTCCAGGTGTTTCCTGACTTCCTACTTTTGCATTCCAGTCCCCTATAATGAAAAGGACATCTTTTGGGGGTGTTACTTTTAAAAGATCTTGTAGGTCTTCATAAAACCATTCAACTTCAGCTTCTTCAGCATTACTGGTTGGGGCATAGACTTGGATAACTGTGATATTGAATGGTTTGCCTTGGAGACGAACAGAGATCATTCTGTCGTTTTTGAGATTGCATCCAAGTACTGCATTTCGGACTCTTTTGTTGACCATGATGGCTACTCCATTTCTTGACAGAATGTGGTCCACTGGAGAAGGGAATGGCAAGCCACTTCAGTATTCTTGCCTTGAGAACCCCATGAACAGTATGAAAAGGCAAAATGATAGGATACCAAAATAGGAACTCCCCAGGTCATTAGGTGCCCAATATGCTACTGGAGATCAGTGGAGAAATAACTCCAGAAAGAATG
This sequence comes from Oryx dammah, assembly GCF_014754425.2. NCBI lineage: Eukaryota > Metazoa > Chordata > Mammalia > Artiodactyla > Bovidae > Oryx > Oryx dammah. Next base: position 3,867,380 of record NW_024070211.1, read on the forward strand.
AAGTGATGGAACCAAAGCAAAAACAATACCCAGCTGTGGATGTGACTGGTGATAGAAGCAAGATCCGATGCTGTAAAGAGCAATATTGCATAGGTAAGTGCTCAGCTCATATTTATTGAAATAAACTTAATTGAGCTCTACCATTTACTAGTCGTGTGACCTCTGATGAGTCCCTTCCTTCTTGGAGCCAGTTTCCTCACCTCCCAGGAAGGTGGCTCTGTGGGGGGCTGTAGCAGGTGGATCCAGTTCAGTCTTAAGGAAGACATTAGGAAAGATTTCTTCAAGGAAAGGAAGGGACATTGAGCCAAAGTCTGAGTGAGGGTCAGAATTTAGCCAACGGAAGAGGGGAGAGGAGAGTTCCAGGCAGAAGGAACAGCGTACGCACAAGGGATGTAGTTCATTCAAAGGGAAACCGTGTTCAAAGGAAAAGCCCCTGTGTCTGGAGTGCAATGGGGATGGTTCCCTGTGAAGAGGCAGGAGAGGGCTGAAGAACCGCAGTTTGGGTTTCATCTTGAAGGCAGTGGAGAGTCATTGAAAATCTTAGTGACAATCTCTTACTTGAGTTTTTAAAAATGCACCCAGACTGCCATGGAGAGAATAGAATGGGGTGGGGATGGGGAAGCCAGAAGGGGGAGTTCAGTTCAGTTCAGTTCAGTCGCTCAGTCGTGTCCGACTCTTTGCGACCCCATGAATTGCAGCACGCCAGGCCTCCCTGTCCATCACCATCTCCCGGAGTTCACTCAGACTCACGTCCATCGAGTCAGTGATGCCATCCAGCCATCTCATCCTCTGTCGTCCCCTTTTCCTCCTGCCCCCAATCCCTCCCAGCATCAGAGTCTTTTCCAATGAGTCAACTCTTCGCATGAGGTGGCCAAAGTATTGGAGTTTCAGCTTCAGCATCATTCCCTCCAGAGAAATCCCTGGGCTGATCTCCTTCAGAATGGACTGGTTGGATCTCCTTGCAGTCCAAGGGACTCTCAAGAGTCTTCTCCAACACCACAGTTCAAAAGCATCAATTCTTCGGCACTCAGCTTTCTTCACAGTCCAACTCTCACATCCATACATGACCACTGGAAAAACCATGGCCTTGACTAGACGGACCTTAGTCGGCAAAGTAATGTCTCTGCTTTTGAATATGCTATCTAGGTTGGTCATAACTTTTCTTCCAAGGAGTAAGTGTCTTTTAATTTCATGGCTGCAGTCACCATCTGCAGTGATTTTGGAGCCCAAAAAACTAAAGTCTGACACTGTTTCCACTGTTTCCCCATCTATTTCCCATGAAGTGATGGGACCAGATGCCATGATCTTCGTTTTCTGAATGTTGAGCTTTAAGCCAACTTTTCCACTCTCCACTTTCACTTTCATCAAGGGGAATGTGAGGCCATTTAAAAGACCATTGCCAGCAGCCAGGTGCAAAATGACGATAACTCAGGCTAGAATGAGGTCAGTAGAAGCAGAGAGAAGTGGATTGTTTAGAGATGTTGAGAAGGTAGAATCAAGTGCCTATAGACATTCAGGGAGAAGGAAGAGCTGAGCAGACACCCGAGGCCTCAGACAGACCCATGTGGACAGATGGTCCCAAACAAGCCCTCTCTCCCACTCATTGCCACTAGGAGCCAGGGAGACCTGGCTTCTCTTTGTCTTCCCCGACCACAGCCCACCCTGCACATGCTCACAGCCAACTCAGTTACCCGGCTATTCCTATAGCCTGTCTGCTCCTTCAAGGCCTTGGAACTCTGGTCCTTGGTAGCCTCTTCTCCAGGCAGGATCCCACCACCGCATTCAGTATGAAGAAGCCAGCAGGCATCCAGTGTGGCGCATGCTGATCTAAGCAGCCCCCAGGCACCAGCTGTAGCAGAAAGATCCCTGAACTGAAAGTTCGAGTCTTCAATGCCACCACTCACCAGCTCTGAGACCTTGGGGAAGTCATTTGCCCTCTCTGGGCTCCCATCTCTCCATCTGTCAATGAGAAGGTGGGGGCCTATGGTTTCAAAGGAGCTGGCCATCAGGGCACCAAATGCCCTCAGCTGTAGTGATCAGTGCCAGAGTGAGTACCTGACCCAAGAAGAGCCAATGAGAGTCCATTCTGGGACTTGGGTGGAAACAGTTGAATGGAAGCATCTCACTTCCTGCTGAGGTTGCTAGCTGGCAGTGTGGGAGCCTGGACATGCCAGGCCCTCCTCCTCCAGAAAAGAGCCTGTCTGTGAACAAAGTCAATACTTACCCCCAAAGGCATGGTTCAAGCACCTAGATCCAGCCACACCTGAAATCAGTTCAGTTCAGTTCAGTTCAGTCGCTCAGTCGTGTCCGACTCTTTGCGACCCCATGAATCACAGCATGCCAGGCCTCCCTGTCCATCACCAACTCCTGGAGTTCACTCAGACTCGCATCCATCGAGTCAGTGATGCCATCCAGCCATCTCATCCTGGGTCGTCCCCTTCTCCTCCTGCCCCCAATCCCTCCCAGCATCAGAGTCTTTTCCAATGAGTCAACTCTTCGCATGAGGTGGCCAAAGTACTGGAGTTTCATCTTCAGCATCATTCCTTCCAAAGAAATTCCAGGGTTGATCTCCTTCAGAATGGACTGGTTGGATCTCCTTGAAATCAGTTACATGGATGTATAAATCCCCTTTTTTTTACCTAAACCAGCCTGAATTACACTTCTGATGCTTGTCTCCAATGGAGTCTTGACCAATATAAGTCTTCTCACTCATATGCGCTATAATATTATTATTTAGTGCTTTCTCCTGCAATTCATTTGGGATGGCTTCCCTGCTCTCATCTAATTCTCCTAATCCTCCTGACTTTGAATGTAACTGAAGCACCTCCTTCTCCAATAAGCCTTCCCTGACCGCCCTGGTCCACGCTGATCCTTGTGTTCCTGGAATTCCCCAAAATATGGTTCTCTAATCACTGGTTCTTCAAAAATCTCATTTAATAAGGAGGATTGCATGGTCAAACCAGTTTGGAAAATACTGCATGCTATATCCTCCCTTGAGGGGATTCTCTGCAATGAGCCTATTAAGAATTTTGAGACGTTATAAAGTAAGGAAGCCAATTCACTTTGTTTAGTCCAGTGTTTCACAAACTTACATCCTCATGTCTTTTTCATGGAATGTCTAATAACATCCTGCAGAACAGTGCTCCAGGGTCTCCCTGGGTAAACATACTTTATTCTCATTGTTTCCTTCATGGGGGCTTGCAGATCAATTTCTCTAGTGCTTATTAAATGCGTACTGTGTGCCAGGCTCAGAACAGGTGGCTGGGAACACTTCAGCGAGTCAGTCACATCAGCCTGGGAGGAACTGCAGGCCAAGGGACAGTCATGCCTTATTGCCTGAGTCTGCCCTGGGCACCAATGCTGTGTGACTGTAAGACAGTCACTCTCCCCTGTAGGCTCTAATTTCTCCATCAGTAAAATGAGAGGATGGGATGCCATGGTCCCTAAGTAACTGGCCAATCAAAGCACCAGACCTCCTCCACCGCAGTGATTGGTTCCAGCATGGCCACAAGACCCAAGCTGAGCCAATGAGAAGGGCCCCTTCACAAAGTCAATTGCCACCTAAAATCATATGGCTAATGTGGGTTTGAGTGCATGAAGACATTTTTGGTGGAAGAGAAGGTCCATAGTTTTCAATGCTTTCTCTAACGCCTCCATGACCCAAGAAGGTTTAGAAATGCTGGCAATAATGAAAACTCCATAACAGGAACATTGAGGGCAGGGAACTTAGCACGTGCAAGCTCAGTCACATCCAGCTTTTCGCGACCCCATGGACTGTATGCAGCCTGCCAGTCTGCTCTGCCCATAGAACTTTCCCGGGAAGAAATACTGAAATGGGCTGTCATTTTTCATCCTCCAGGGGATCTTCCCCATCCAGGGCTCTAACCTGCGCCTCATGCATCTCTGCATTGGCAGGCAGATTCTTTACCACGTGCTCCACCTGGGAAGTCAGGAAATAAAGACCTTGTATGAAAGAGTAGGGGATTAAGGCTCTAAATGAATGAATGTGTTCAAGCCTCCATGAATGCTTTTATGTTACTGTACTGAGATGGTTTTGGTCACCGTGCTGATAAAGACTTGGTCTCTGATGAATTCCAGTGACACCACTTTAATAGCTGTGTGTCCTCAGGCAAGTTACATAACTCCTCTCTACCTCAGGTTCCTCATATTGCAAAGTGAGGATACTTTCAAGTCTGATCTTACAGGAGGAGTATTAAATGAGATCGTGCAAGTGAAGTTCCTCATCCAGGGATGGACACAGAAAAATATAAAATAATGTTAGCTAGTACTATAATTGGAGAAGGCAATGGCACCCCACTCCAGTCCTCTTGCCTGGAAAATCCCATGGACGAAGGAGCCTGGTGGGCTGCAGTCCATGGGGTCACTAAGAGTCGGACACGACTGAGCGACTTCACTTTCACTCTTCAGTTTCATGCATTGGAGAAGGAAATGGCAACCCACTCCAGTGTTCTTGCCTGGAGAATCCCAGGGACGGGGGAGCCTGATGGGCGGCCGTCTATGGAGTCGCACAGAGTCGGACACGACTGAAGCGACTTAGCAGCAGCAGCAGCAGTACTATAATAGCACAGTGAAGATCCAACAGAGAGAACAGCCCGTTAAAGAAGATGACAGCAATGATCTTCTGTGGGTTTTCCCTGAACCATAAGGGCAACCCCCACATTCCATTGCCTTCTTTCACTTCCTGCCCACCAGAACCTTTGCGGACTCTCCATTCTCCAAGTGTCCCCAAGATGCCTGTCACCTCTCCTTACCTTGGAACCAACCAAAGGTGGGTTTGGAAGGTCAAGCTCCATCCTCAATCCTCTCCAGCTCTGTGCCTTGGACCTGGGTCTCTTACTCCTTGTAGCTCGAGGCAGGCAGCTTCTACTATTAATAGTAAGATGACTCCCGAAGTTCCCCACTCCCTGGTTCCCGTGTCCTTGTGTAATACCCTCCCCTTGAGTGTGGGCTGGGGTTAGGGTTAGGATTAAGGTCACCTAGAGACTTGCTTCTAACAAATGGAACACTACAAAAAGTGCTAGGCTGTCACTTAAAAAACCAGGTGACAAATGACTCTGGTGTCTGTGCTGCTTGCCCTGCCGTGCTGTGAGCTGCCCGGTGGAGAGGCCCACATGGCAAGGCGCTGAGGGCCACCTCTGACTAACAGAGAGCAGACATCTGAGGGTCTCAATCCAACAGCCCATCAGGAACGGAGTTCTGCCACAGAGGGGAGCTTGCAAGCAGATCCTTTCTCAGTCAAGCTTTGAGCTAAAGCAGTTTAAGCTGACATCTTTACTGCAGTCTCATGAGGGACCCTGAGCCAGGGGACCCAGGAACACCACTCCTGGATTCCTCACCCACAGAAACCGTGATCCTCCATGCTGTTGTTTAAAGCCACAAGCTCGGGGATGATCTGTTGCACAGTGAGAGGGAAAGTGTTATCACAGTTGTGTCCGACTGTAGCCCGCCAGGCTCCTCTGCCCATGGCATTTTCCAGGCAAGAATACTGGAGTGGGTTGCCATTCCCTTCTCCAGGGATCGAACCCAGGTCTCCTGCATTGCAGGCAGATTCTTTACCATCTGAGGCACCAGGGAAACCCTATTAGTGGTTACTGTTACACAGTAGTAGCTCACTAATACACATAGCCAAAAATAGGGAGTGGCGGTTGCGGAATTTTTGGCTCACTTAACTGAAAAGCCCAAGAGTAGAGTTTGTCTCAGGTCTGGCTGGATCCAAATGCTCAAAGATCCACAGGAATCTGTCTGTCTTAGCTTGGGTTTCCGTGAGAACAAAGCCTGACACAAAGACCTGGGTACAGATGGTTTATTTGGGAGGGGATTACAAGAAACAGGAATGAGAGAGCGGGGAGACTGAGTCAAAGAAGGACCAAAGAGTAATAAAGGCTGTGTTTTCAAATGTTTTGCCATAAGCAACAGGAGCCGGACTCCTCTGGAACCTCTGAGAGTCAGCTCTGCCTGGAATCAAGCGTAAGAGGATGCAGGATGCCAAAGGCCTCAGCACATCCCTCCATCTCTCAGCTTCTCTCCTCTGAGATGCCTGCAACATCAGGCAGCCTGAGGCCGGGGGTTCTTTTCCAACAACTCAGCGACCCCTGGGAAGAAAGCTCCTCTTTCTCAGTAGTTTCAGCCAGTGTCCCTTGTTTGCCTTTCACTGGACAACAAGGAGTCCCTTGGACGCAAGGAAATCCAACCAGTCCATCCTGAATATTCACTGGAAGGACTGATGCTGAAGCTGAAATTCCAATACTGTGGCCACCTGATGCGAAGAACTGACTCATTGGAAAAGACCCCAATGCTGGGAAAGATTGAAGGTGGGAGGAGAAGGGGATGACAGAGGATGAGACGGTTGGATGGCATCCCCAACGTGATGGACATGAGTCTGAGTAAGCTCCGGGAGTTGGTGATGGACAGGGAGGCCTGGTGTGCTGCAGTCCATGGGGTCGCAAAGAGTCAGACATGACTGAGCGACTGAACCAAACTAAACTGAACTGAACTGACCAACAAAGATCACGAGCTCACCCCTGAACCAACCACTGCATCAGTTGGCCAGGACTGTCTGGACCTCTCCGTGGAGTCATAGACCAGAGTTAGTTCCTGTATTGAAATTTAGAGAAGAAAGAAAAAAAAAGGAGGGGGAGGAGGAAGAGAAGGAGAAGAAAGGGGAGGAAAGGAAGAAGGTGGTGGAGGAAGAGAGGAAGAGGAGGAGGAAAAAGAGAAGGAAGGATGGAAATGAGGGGAGAGAAGGGAAGGGGAGGGGAAAGGGGGGTAGGAGAAGAAATGGATGCCAGCAGGGAAACAGACATCCATGAAGTCTGCATGACTCATGATTCTTATTTGTGGATTATGAGATCAATTTAGGTGATGAATAATCTCCATTTTTTAAAATAGAGTAAAACAGTGGTTTTCAAACTCTAGTCTCATTGGACTCACCCAGAAGGCCTGTTGAAACAAATTTCTAGGCACTACCCCCAGAATCTCCGGTTCATCAGGTCTGGGATGGGTTTCAAGAAATTGCAAGTTCCCAGGTCATGCCGATGCTGCCGGTCCAGGGACCACACTTTGAGAACCACTGGAACGGAAACTATCAGAGTGTACCGGTGGTAATGAGAGTGCTCTGTCCCATGGAACCTTAGTTCCAGTGACGTATGCATGTGGGCATGGACAAGGTCACTATGTGAAAAGGCATTTCCTACTGAAATTACCCCAGTGCTGTGAGATTAAGTAATCTGCCAAAAGTCACAAGCTGCTAGGTGAGGGAATGGGGCTTTGAAAGCAGGTCTAACCACAGGCTTCGAACCATAACGCTGCACTGACTGTGACTGAACACACAAGTAAGTCACTACAGGGTCTGGATGAGTTATCAAGCTGTGTTTGCCACATGAAGAAGGCACATTTGCAGGATGAGCTGTGTAACAAATAGACCTCAAAATACATTGCCTTAATGCGATGCAAGTTCACATCTCTCTCACATGGTAGTCCAAAGATCCATAACCAGGGCACCTCTGCCAGCCTCACATAGGCCTCCATGCTGGGTTCCAAGGGGTCTGCTCCAGCCACGGGAAAAAGGCAAGGGGAAAGGAAAGTTCAGTCCTGTCCTTTTAATGGGCCAACCTAGAAATTGCCGGCATCAGTTTTTTTTACTCACATGCTATTGGCTGATCTCAGTCACATGGTCAGGTTAACTGCAAAGGAGACTGGGAAATGTAGTCTTGAGCTAGAGAGTCACATATACAGGGGACAACCGGCAAGCTCTGCACCACCTGAAGTGGTGCCCTGAGGTGCCTGACCGAGGCACCCAGGGGGAGGAGGGAAGCCCCTGGAAGGACCCCCAGGGGGCGGCCTGGTGGTAGTGTCCCCACAGAGGACCAGACAGTAGACCAGCCTTCCTCCCCGAAAACAGGGTCCAGCCACCCTCCCGCAGGCCCAGCTGTGAATCTAATACTAAACCCCAACCCAGACTATTCTAACATAACAATTCTTAAAGGTTTCTATGGGGAGCATATTTTCCAGTTTATTACATCATGTCAAGTAAAGCTTTGGATTTAAGCTTCAACGTTTATTTATGTAAATAAAAAAATGCTTGCTTCATCCAAAAAGGATGCTGGGTGGATATTAATAAAGCTATGTAATTCAAGCCAACAAAATAATCGCCTCTGGTTGAATGGGAGTGAGACCACATTAGACTTCATGCCAGGGCTCATTTTGACTGGCCCTGCCACTGTCTTATTCCCAACTGCAGATGCTGCTTTTTCTAATGTTTCTGAAAAAGCAGTGACTCATAAACAAGAACAGATTTCTCTTGCTTGCAGAAAAGGTAAATTGCTGGCAGAAATAAATTTGCAGATGCTAGGATTTCAGAGAGGAGCTGGCTGATGGAGAGGGTTTGTTAGCCTGCCCTGCTCCCCCCTCCTCTCCCTCATCTGCACCCTTTATCTTGCCTACCACGACAAACTGGGTGCTTTTGGGGCCTTGCTGGACCTGATGTTGGGGGTGGGGAGGAGACGGGCTCCACCTCTGAGAACGACTCCTCTGTTTATCTCCCAGGTTGTCCCAGTTCCTGGGCCTGGGATTGGGCCGGGGGCCCCTGAGGTGGAGCGCGGTACACCGACCTCGATTTATGTGGGTTACTCCCAGCCTGTGGACCTGTCGCATGGTGAGGAGGCCAGTGGGACCTGCCCAGGGCCCGAGGGAGGTGCTTCCTCGCTCAGGCAGACCGTGGGACCCAGGTCAGCAGGAGATGGGCTCAGATGCCAGAGCATCTCCCCTTTAAGAGTTGAGGGCCTGGGGCAGGGTCTAGAAACTTCCTTCTCTGACATAGAATCAAAGGAAGAAAAGAGGTGGGCAGAAGCAGCTGCCATGTGCTCTCACCATGCCAGGCCTCCACATGCTTCTTCCCCAGGTCTCAGTCACCCTGGGAGGTTACTGAACCCATTTCACAGATAAGGAAACAGAGTCACCGGGTGGGGAAGTCACTCATTCATAGTCATGCACCCTCTAACGGCAGATCAGGGGTTCGAGGTGACCCTGTAACTGTCCCCATTTTCCGTAAGACCTCCCTCCTCCGCCTCCCTCCCTCTCTGCTTCTCCCACCCACCACTCCCAGTCACCTCTTCTTACCCCCTACTGCACTCCTCCACTGGAATCCTGACTCCCTCCTCCTCTCCACTGTTCTCTTTACACTAAGCACTGAGCATCCACGGGAGAACATTCTTCCAAAGAAGACAAATGCAGAGAAGCCAGCAGTGGGGGTGGGGGGACCTCTGAGTCCAGGAGGAAAAACTCAGCTCCCAGTGGAGGCATCGACCTCACAGATCCAGGCCAGATGAGACCTGGCCCTCCCCAACTCCCACTGACACCCAAGGACAAGTTAGATTTGCAGTAGCTCCCAGGCATAACCAGAACCACCTTAGCCACTAGGTGTTTAATATCCCACACTTCCCTGTCATGCCTAAAATCTCCCCTGTTGATAATCTGATCATTTAAGCTTCCAGTTTCGGTTAAAGTCGAGGTTTCTGCATACCCCAACCCACTGCACTCCCAAAAGGGGTCAGTCATTTGCACTCCAGTGTAAATAAGTCTCGACCCTTCCCTGAGAGAGGGTGTTAGGATGTTACTAAGAGGAGTTAGCCCCAGGGAAAACGATGGGCTCTCTCCACATCCACACTTCTCCAGCTGCCAGAGGGACTCCAGGCTGCATCGCCTCCAAACACTCCAGGGCTGAGAGGCGCCAGATGTGGCCAATGGCTGCCCCTGAGCAGGTCAGGTGCCTCCGCACACTAATTCCTAGCATGGGAAAGGCCTGACTGAGGTCCCACAGGCAGCAGATGGTGAGCCAACTCCTGCGTTGCCATGGCAGCCTCGCAGTGGAGAAGGGGGGTGAGGAGACAGCACTGTGTCTTATGCCGAGATTACAGGAGGGCACATCGGAGGATGGATGTGAGTTTCAGATGTTATCCTTCCCTCTCTCCCTCCCAGGATCTGGATGTCCACCCAGCTGTGAGGTCAGGTGCAACCAAGGAGCTTCCAGGCCAGCAACCCCTGCACAGAGGTTCAAGGACCTACTATGCGCAGGATCCTCAAAGACAGCAGAGGTCCCAGAGCAATATCAAAGGGCAAGAGAGGCACCCTGGGACTGTCTCCTTTGTCTCTACAGGAGGATACGCCAGTGCTGAGGTGTCTGAGTGGTACCAGCATCCAGTGCAAGTTCCAGCCCAAGCTGATCCAGTTGCCTCAAGGTCCCTACAGGCAATTCTCTCCCTGGGCCTGCCTGCGCTGAGCCATGAGACTCAGCAGGTAACACACAACACTGAACCTGGAAGCCCTTCCCCTGCACACCACCAGAGGCTACCCTGGACCTCAGAGGATCCACCGCTGTGTGCATTCGCCCCCAACCTGCACACACACTTGTACACACAGTGTGTGCACACACACCATGCACATACAGTCTGTACACACATCACACTGTGTACGTGCCCATGTGCACATGCAACATGAGCACACAAAAAGTGTACATAAAATTTGTGCACACAGTATGCACACATGTATACACAAAAGTGTACACAAAATAGATACACACGCTACTTGTACGCACAGTGTGGTCACACCCATGTACATACAATGTGCACACACAAAGTGAACACACACAAAGTATACACACGAGTGCACACATGCACACACTTAGCGGTCACGTGCAGTGCTCCATATTCAGCAGGCGCTCAGGGTGAGAGTGCACTGTGCATCTGCCCCACGGGTCGCTTTACCCACCAATGCTTGTGCACACAACACACACACACGGGCGACCCTACACTGGGCAGAGACAGGGCCCAGCAAGAACTCAGGCAAACACACCCACACGCCCGCCTGCCGCGCACACAGTGAGCACACAGGACGGGCGCTGCATGCATAGGAATCATGTCCATGAGGTGTGCCAGGAGAGGAAGCCCACACTGCACACACACAGCTGTGCACACGCACCGCAGTGCACACACAGCACCCTCAGCCCCGCCAGGCTGCCCGGGAAGGGGCAGAGAGAGGCAGGGAAGCCCTCGGCCGCCCCTTGTCCCCTCAGGGGCAAGCTAAGGCCTGGAGAGTCATCCACAGAGACAGGCTGGGGCCTGGGGAATTCCTGACTCAGCTCCTTAGGACGATGAGGTCAGGGACCCATGCCCCTGGGAGGGCCCAGGAGGGAGTGTCTGGGCCGCAGCCAGGCCTGGCAGCCCTGTAATCACTGGGGACGGTGGTGGGGCTAGAGCCCAGCCCCAGGGAGGCCCCAGGAGCCAGGCTGAGGCCCGGGCTGGGGCGGGCTCTGCCCTCGTGGCTCCTGCCTTCTCTCGGTTACACTCACCAGGCCAGGATCCAAGTTGGTGCGGAGGAAGCTGAGCGGACAGCCGAGATTGGGGGCCAGGAGGCCTGGTCCTGGGTTTGGCTCTGCCTCTGCCTGAATGTGCAGCCGGGTCAGGACCCACCAAGCTGAGCGCTGGCGCCCCCTGGAACCCCCCAGGGGAATAATCTTGGCCCACTGCCCTTTGTGCTTATACAGAGGCCTGGCTTCCTAGTCACCTAGACATCTGACCAACAGGTGGAACGTTCCGCGGTCAGCATCCTGGCCCCACGCCTCCGGGAGCTCTCCAGCAGCAGCACTGGATGGGTGCATTGGAAAGATCAGTAAAGCTTCACCCCCCCTGGAGAGACTGGTCCCCCACATCCCGTCTATGCCGAACAAGGCACAGGGTCCCGCTGGGTCTGCTCTACATACATACCTCTTGGGGATCCAACTGCCCCAGCATCATGAAAGAAGCACCTGGCTGGAGGTCAGAAGGCACAGGTTCTAGCCACTCTGTGTGGCCTTGGGCAAGTCCCACTCCGGGCCTCAGTTTCCCCCTACCTAATGAGGAAGTTGAACAAGAGCTGGTCTCCAGGGCACATCCAGTTCTGAGTCCAGGTCACCAGAAGCAGCAGGTGAGCCAGGCTGGACAGGGAGGATCTGCGGGGGGAGGCTTGAGATTTCCTGAGCACGCTCTGGGTCACACAATCTCCACCACGAGGTAGAGGCCAGTAGGATTCCCAAGTTATAGTTCCAGACATGGCAGCTTAGCAAGGACCCACGGCCACCGCCCCCCCAAGTCAACGGTAGAATCAAGACTCAATCTCTGACTTCCCTGGTGGCTCAGTAATAAAGAATCCACCTGCCAGTGCAGGAGACACGAGTTCAATCCCTGAGCCGGGAAGATCTCACGTGCTGCAGAGCAACTAAGCCCATGCGCCACAACTACTGGGCCTGTGCTCGAGAGCCCGGGAAAGGCGACTGTGGAGGCCCACAGGACACAACTGCTGAAGCTCACACGCCCTAGAGCCTGCGCTCCACAACAAGAGAGGCCACCGCAACGAGAGGCTCGAGCACTGCGACCAAGGGCTGGCCCCCACTCCCCACAGCTAGAGGGAGACCCACACAGCGACGGAGGCCCAACACAGCCGGAAAGAAATACACAAGTAAATAAATAAACAAAAGTATTTTTATAAAAGACTCAATCTTATATTTATCTTTGTTCTTCAGTTCAGTTCAATTCAGTCACTCAGTCGTGTCCGATTCTTTGCGACCCCATGAATCGCAGCACGCCAGGCCTCCCTGTCTATTACCAACTCCCGGAGTTCACTCAAACTCACGTCCATCGAGTCGGGGATGCCATCCATCCATCTCATTGTCTGTCGTCCCCTTCTCCTCCCATCTTCAATCTTTCCCAGCATCAGGATCTTTTCCAATGAGTCAGCTCTTCGCATCAGGTGGCCAAAGTATTGGAGTTTCAGCTTCAGCATGAGTCCTGCCAATGAATATTCAGGGCTGATCTCCTTTAGGGTGGACTGGTTGGATCTCCTTGCAGTCCAAGGGACTCTTGAGAGTCTTCTCCAACACCACAGTTCAAAAGCATCAGTTCTTCGGCTCTCAGCTTTCTTTATAGTCCAACTCTCACATCCATACATGACTGATGGAAAGACCATAGTTTTGACTAGAAGGACTTTTGTTGGCAAAGTAATGTCTCTGCTTTTTAATAGGCTGTCTAGGTTGGTCACAGCTTTTCTTCCAAGGAGCAAGCGTCTGTTAATTTCATGGCTGCAGTGAAAACTACACATGGGGAATATTTTTCTAAGGGCTTTACATGTACTAACACAATCCGCGTAAAAACCCCAAAATGGGTTCTCTGATTATCCAGATTTTAGAGAAGAGAGACCCCTGTGTTAAACACCTTGCCCAAAGCCACACAGTTAGAGGCAAGCTGGGGGTCTGAAGCGGGGCGGGCAGTCTCCATCCAGAACTCAAGCTCCCAACCATGACACTAAAGCCCCTTGCCTGGTTCCCCACCCCACCCCACCACCCCAGGCGAGCACTAGATAATCCCCAGCCGGGGTCAGACCGTGGGTCACAGCCACACTCTTGGCCAGTGACTGTGTGTATCAGTCATCTCCTGACTCACTGATACTGTGTAACAACCACAAATCTCAATGGCACACAGCAATAAACATTCATTTTCCCACCAGTCTGCAAGGCAGTGGGGTGGTTTTGCTGCTCTGGATTCAGGCTCAGCAGATCTCAGCTTGTCCAGCCCACAGGTCGGCTGATGGTGGGCAGGTAGGCTGGGCCTGAGGTTGCTCTCATGCTGACCTGTCTGACAAGTAGCTGATTGTCAGCTGGGATGACAGAAGTGACCCGGCCCTGGGTCTCTTCTCCTCTGGCAGGCCAGCCCAGAATTGCTGAGATGCGTGGTCACCTCCTCCACGCTGCACTGACCAGAGCAAACTGCCAGAACAACCAGGCTCAAGTACCAGGGAAATAGGGGAGGAAGCTGTGAAGTCATTGGTAAATGGTGTGATGACAGAGGAAAGGGAAGAACTGGGCGTATTTTTGCCATCCACTTTCATTTTCACACCTCCTCTTATTCTCAACTCACAGAAAATCAGGGCTTGGCCAAGCGGGGCCTCGAAGTGGCTGGTCCCCTAGTCACCCATTCTACAGATGGGGCCTGAGGCCCAGAGGGGGACAGGAAAGTGCCCCAGGGCCCCAGCCCGGGACGCGCAGCCTGGCTGCCTCCCCTGCCTTGGAGCTGCTGGTCTCCTCATGACCAGCCCCTGAGAGGGCACCAAGCACAGAGCCCTCAGGAATACGGCTCTCCTCTCAGCCCCCCGCCCCTCCTGCTCTCCAGACTGAACACTCCATACCTACAAGAGTCACACCGGAGGCTGACCTTTGTGCAGTTGTCTTTCCCATACAAATTGTCTTCACCTATTATTCAAGCCCCAGATCGCCCCAAAGGGGAGCAGAAGCAAAGTTATTACAACAACCAGCCTTAGCATTTACTGAACACATTGTTCCAGGCGCTTGACATGAGTTAACTCATGCAATGCTCACACCAGCCCCAACTACAGATGGGAAGAGCGGGTTTCCAAGAGGTGACGAGCACAGAGCGAGTCAGTATCAGATTGGGGATGCCAGCCTAGGCCAGCCCAGCTCCCACCCCCAGGCTACGCCAAGTCATGGGGACAGTCTGGAGACCGGGTGCCTGGGCTCTTTGTGTTCATGTCCCCAGAGCTCAGGCCTGGAAGGATGCGCTGGGGCTGGGGCTCGTCTCCTGGAAGGGCTGTGCACGAGCCCGCCAGGAATCAGAGAGAAAGGATGTCAGAGCTCATTGCGTGTAGCCTGTTCTTGTTCAGTCGCTCAGTCGTGTCCCACCCTCCAGCCCCACGTACTGCAGCACGCCAGGTTTCCCACCCTTCACTACGTCTCGGCGTCTGCTCAGACTCTTGTCCATTGAGTCAATGATGCCATCCAACCATCTCATCATCCTCCACCCCCTTCTCCTCCTGCCCTCAATCACATGGAGCTGCCTGGTTCATACCCTGATTCTGTCACCCAAGAGCTGTGTGACATTGGGCAATATATTTCACCTGTCTGCATCTCAGTGTCACAATCTGTAAAATTGGAATGGTGCTAATAGTACTGACCTGAATTTATTGTGATGATTAAATGAGTCGGCAGATGGAAGGTGATTGCTGGCGCACAGTGAAGGCTCCATGAACACTGGCTGTCATTGCCGCTGTCTGGCTTCTTTTACGATCGCTCTTCTAATGTTATCGCCCTTTTGATTTCTGGAACACCAGAGTGCAGCCCTCACCAGCTGCTAAGAAGTTGGCTCTCAAAGCTGCCCTGCAAGATGTGAATCTGTCCACCAGAGGGATGAGCAGGGAGCGGTCTGAGGGTCTGCTCCCTGCCTTCAGGTCCCCTGAGGGTTGGGTCTATGCTTTCAGAGACTAAGGGATGGGAAGGTGGCCCCCAGCGCCCCCCCCCCATGTAAGTGCAAACAAAACCAATGCTAAACCATAAAATGAGCACAAGGTTTAACAACATTCTGATTCTTTGGGTGATGACAACGCTGATGCTTTCCCCAAATAAAATCTGAGTTTATTTCAGTGCCTCCAAGAGCTGGCATCTTAAGTGTGTGTGTGGTCTGACTTGGCATGTTTCTAAACTGGGCTCCAGGGGGCCTGAGGCATCCACAGACCCCACAAGCTAAGACCCTCAGGAAGCAAGGAACAGATCCTCTCCCAAGAGCACCCCACCTCCAGGGGGATGCAAGAAGAAAACCCCCACCCAGAAGGCTAAAAAAAAAAACCCTCCAACCAACAATTTGGCAGCTGCGGTTGCCAGGGAGATGATGAGGGATGCGTGCACCACCAACCCCCACTTGGCAGAGCCCCTGCCTCCGCCCCAGGGGGGCATTCTCTTGGTGTCACTGTGGGGGCGAGGGGCCAGGCTGGGAAACAAGAACCCAGGGATCACATTCCTCCCCGTTGTCCCCCGCTGTCCCCAGAGCAGAGGGCGTGGACATTGTCTGGTCAACAATGGGGCGACGGACAATAGGGACCAGCAGATGGTCTCCCCACCCCCTGCCCCCCCAGCTGGTGCTGCTCGGCGTGCCAGGGCTGTCGGGGAGGTCGGAGTGGGGGCCCGGGCCCAGCTGGCTGCAGACCCCAGGCGTGCACCTGCCTACACTGGCTTTCTGGAACGAGGCTTGAACTGGGAATGAAGACCCTGGAGCGCTGGAAGATAAAAGGAAAATAATAACAAGCAACACCCACCGCGTCTAAAACAAATCTGCTCTCCACCTAAAATCTAAACTCCGGCAAGGCCCAGGAAGACCCAGGCCCAAGCCAGCTCTCTGGGGTCTCCCAAGTACTCCGTCCTGAACCTCTGCACCAGGGTCACACTGCCCCTCTTGTGCCTAAAATACAGCCCACCCTTTCCAGCTCCTCTGTCTCCACATATGCTGTCCCCACACCTGGAACCCCAGCACCTCTCTCCTTGGTCAGCCCTTTCCCGGCCTTCAGATCCTACCTTAAATAGCATCTCTTAGGAGAGACTCGGAAGCCGATGAGTTTGGCTCCCTCAGACAGCACTTGTCACAATTTATGATTGATTTTGTTTTCTGACTTATAATCTGCCTCCCCACCCACCCCCACTGTCTGGAAGCTCCCAAAACACAGAGTCTGTGTCTGTCTCATTCTCTGCTCTATCCCCTGCACCAAGAACAGTGCCTGGTGTATAGTAAGCGCTCAGTAAATGTTTCTGGAACTTCTCAAGTTCCAAGAACTTAATCTTCCCCATCTATCTGAGGAGGATGTTTTTGTCCCCGTTTTACAGAAAGAAGAGGGGAAGTTCAGAGAGGTTATTAATTGATTAAACCTGAGCTAGAATCTGGGCCTAACCCAACCTCCAAAACCCTGCTCTTAACGTCATTCCACTGCTTCCTTCCAGCTCTACTAGCACGCGGCAAAGGATAGGTCCCTTCCCCTTCTGGGCCTCTGTTTTCCCATCTGTAAAATGGCAGCACAGAGTTTAACATCCCTAGAGCTTCCTGCCACTCTGACAACCTAAGATCCGCCCAGAGGTGAGCAGCCCAACCAAGACCCAGCCGTCCTCTTCATCCACATCTCACCGCTGCCTGCGCTTCGGGGGCATGAGCTTGGGTGGGAGCGCTGACACGGGTGGTGAAGAAGTGGAACTCTCACCCGCGGCTGGTAAAAGCGCAAACCAGCAGAGCCGCTGTGCCAGATCCTTGACACCCACTTACCACGCTGCTGCTGCTGCTGCTAAGTCGCTTCAGTCGTGTCCGACCCTGTGCGACCCCAGAGATGGCAGCCCACCAGGCTCCTCCATCCCTGGGATTCTCCGGGCAAGAACACTGGAGTGGGTTACCATTTCCTTCTCCAATGCATGAAAGTGAAAAGTGAAAGTGAAGTCGCTCAGTCGTGTCTGACTCTTCACGACCCCATGGACTGCAGCGCACCAGGCTCCTCCATCCATGGGATTTTCCAGGCAAGAGCACTGGAGTGGGGTGCCAGTGCCTTCTCCGTCCACTTACCATGTGAGCCAGCAATTTCACTCAAGAGAAATGAAAACAAGTGTCCACACAAAAGACCTCTGTGTGATCACAGAAGCTTTATCTGTAACAGCCAAAAACTGGAAACAACCCCGAATGCCTGTCAGTGGGTGAATGGACAAAACATGATACCACTACATGGTGGAACACTATTCGGCGGTGAAAAGGAATGAAGTCCTGCTACAGCAACAGTAGGCCTGAGTCGTAAAATGACTGTGCTGAACAAAAGAAGCTCGACCCAGAAGACAGGCATCAAGTGACTCCACCTACATGAAATCCCACAAAGGGCAAGACTACAGCAGCAAGAACACAGATCACCAGCCAAGGGGCATGGCGGTGAGGAAAATGGTCTATGTCATGCCTGCGGGCACGGCAGCACAACTCCATACATCTGTCATTACTCATCAAATTGTGCACTGGAAGTTGGTGCATTTCCTTGTATACAAACACACCTCGATGAAGTGACCCAGCAAGGGAAAAAGAGGAGCCCTGGGTTTAGGCACCAGCTTTGCCAAGTCATTCTCTTGCTTCAAATCTACCTGAGGACTGAGTCTGGGCCTCCTGGACACCAGTCTTTGTCTAGCCTGGTAAGGAAAGCCTGGCTGGGGGCAGCTGTGACCTGGCTGGGTCCCTCACGGGGCTGCTCCGGGTGCCCCCCTGATAAGCACCCAGCAGGCCCGGGATGGGTTTGGGAACTGCCTACAGTCCTCATCCCCTTTCTGCTTCCCCAGACACTGAGCAAAAACTAGACCAGGGACACGGGTGGCATCACAGTCCCTCCTGGGGACCTCCTGACATCACTCACAGAAGCTTTGCCCCCAAGTCTGGACACTCCCTCACAGAAGTGGGGCCAACAGTTAGGACAGCTCCAGGCCCAGAGATCAGGTGAACCCCCGATGCAGAGGCCTCTGAACCCATACTCACCTCCCTGCCCCCGCACCTGAGCACCCTCTTTCCTTCAGGAGGTAAGAAGGGTGGGGTACTAGACCCACCCTTAACACATCCTGGGCCCAAGGGACGCACACAAACAGAGGTCTGCATCAGGAGCATCCCCCACCCCTCCTCTTCCCGGCACAGGTCCCATCTCCGCATGGCCCTCACCTGTACAGGTGGGGCCTGTATGCATGTGGCCAAGCCCCACCCACAGGTCTGCCAAGGGGCCACCCTCCGGTCACCCCTTAGACTTAGGGACACACACACAGGAAGTTGGGTCCAACAACAGGGAAAGGACCCGGGGAAGAGGCCCCTGCAGGCCCTGAAAGCAAATTCTGGGAGGAGGTGTGGCTTCTGGTGGACATGCTCCCTTGACTTTGCAGGCTGCGGGCCCTGCTCTAATGGACCTGGCCCAGTAGAAGCCAGACGCAGACCTTCTAAAGCACAGGCCCTGGAGGGAACACCCTGGAGGGAATGCCCTGGCAGGCCCGTGGTTTGGACTCTGCGCTGCCGCTGTCTGCTGGGGTTTCGCTCCTGGTCTGGGAACTAAGGTCCTGCAAGCCCTGCAGTACGGCCCAAAAAGGAAATGCATAAAGCACAGGCCCTGGGTAGTGGCCCTAGGTCCAAGGGCTAAGGGCAGTCCTGGGGGGTTGCGACTCTGGGGTCAGGTCACAAGAGGCTTCGAACACCAGGCTGATGGGCTTAGCCTGCTCTTCTGAAAGTCATAGACCTCCACGGATGAGTTCTGGGGACTCAAGAGGGTCAAGAGAAGATCTGGAATTTGGAAAGATTCATTCAACATGTATCTGCTGATCATGTACTTTGCGCCAGGGCCTCGACCAGGAGCCAGGGAAATGACCACGTCCCCAGTGTGACTGTCAAGGAAACAGCTACACCTAAAGGGGAAGAAAAGAGAGGAGAAGGCAAGTTCAGTTCAGTTCAGTTGCTCAGTTGTGTCTGACTCTTTGCAACCCCATGAATCACAGCACGCCAGGCCTCCCTGTCCATCACCAACTCCCGGAGTTCACTCAAACTCATGTCCATTGAGTCAGTGATGCCATCCAGCCATCTCATCCTCTGTCGTCCCCTTCTCCTCCTGCCCCCAATCCCTCCCAGCATCAGGGTCTTTTCCAATAAGTCAACGCTTCGCATGAGGTGACCAAAGTATTGGAGTTTCAGCTTTAGCATCAGTCCTTCCAATGAACACTGAGGACTGATCTCCTTTAGCATGGACTGGTTGTATCTCCTTGCAGTCCAAGGGACTCTCAAGAGTCTTCTCCAACACCACAGTTCAAAAGTATCAATTCTTTGGCACTCAGCTTTCTTCACAGTCCAACTCTCACATCCATACATGACTACTGGAAAAACCATAGCCTTGACTAGACAGATCTTTGTTGGCAAAGTAATATCTCTGCTTTTCAATAGGCTATCTAGGTTGCATAGCAACCTTTCCTTCCAAGGAGTAAGCGTTTTTTAATTTCATGGCTGCAATCACCATCTGCAGTGATTTTGGAGCCCAGAAAAATAAAGTTTGACACTGTTTCCACTGTTTCCCCATCTATTTCCCATGAAGTGATGGGACCAGATGCCACAATCTTCGTTTTCTGAATGTTGAGCTTTAAGCCAACTTTTTCACTCTCCTCTTTCACTTTCATCAAGAGGCTCTTTAGTTCTTCTTCACTTTCTGCCATAAGGGTGGTGTCATCTGCATATCTGAGGTTATTGATATTTCTCCAGGCAATCTTGATTCCAGCTTGTGCTTCTTCCAGCCCAGCGTTTCTCATGATGTACTCTGCATACAAGTTAAATAAGCAGGGTGACAATATACAGCCTTGATGTACTCCTTTTCCTATTTGGAACCAGTCTGTTGTTCCATGTCCAGCTCTAACTGCTGCTTCCTGACCTGCATATAGGTTTCTCAGGAGGCAGGTCAGGTGGTCTGGTATTCCCATCTCTTTCAGAATTTTCCACAGTTTATTGCAGTCCACACAGTCAAAGGCTTTGGCATAGTCAATAAAGCAGAAATAGATGTTTTTGTGGAACTCTCTTGCTTTTTCGATGATCCAGCGGATGTTGGCAATTTGATCTCTGGTTCCTCTGCCTTTTCTAAAACCAGCTTGAATATTTGAAAGTTCACGGTTCACTTACTGTTGAAGCCTGGCTTGGAGAATTTTGAGCATTTCTTTACTAGCATGTGAGATGAGTGCAATTGTGCGGTAGTTTGAGCATTCTTTGGCATTGCCTTCTTTTGGGATTGGAATGAATACTGACCTTTTCCAGTCCTGTGGTCATTGCTGAGTTTTCCAAATTGGCTGGCATATTGAGTGCAGCACTTTCACAGCATCATCTTTCAGGATTTGAAATAGCTCAACTGGAATTCCATCACCTCCACTAGCTTTGTTCATAGTGATGCTTTCTAAGGCCCACTTGACTTCACATTCCAGGATGTCTGGCTCTAGGTGAGTGATCACATCATCATGATTATCTGGGTTGTAAAGATCTTTTTTGTACAGTTCTTCCGTGTATTCTTGCCACCTCTTAATATCTTCTGCTTCTGTTAGGTCCAGACCATTTCTGTCCTTTCTTGAGCCCATCTTTGCATGAAATGTTCCCTTGATATCTCTAATTTTCTTAAAGAGATCTCTAGTCTTTCCCATTTTGTTGTTTTCCTCTATTTCTTTGCACTGCTCGCTGCGGAAGGCTTTCTTATCCCTCCTTGCTATTCTTTGGAACTCTGCATTCAGATACTTATATCTTTCCTTTTCTCCTTTGCTTTTCACTTCTCTTCTTTTCACAGCTATTTGTAAGGCCTCTTCAGACAACCATTTTGCTTTTTTGCATTTCTTTTCCATGGGGATGGTCTTGATCCCTGTCTCCTGTACAATGTCACGAACCTCTGTCCATAGTTCATCAGGCACTCTGTCTATCAGATCTAGTCCCTTAAATCTATTTCTCACTTCCACTGTGTATTCATAAGGGATTTGATTTAGGTCATACCTGAATGGTCTAGCAGTTTTCCCTACTTTCTTCAATTTCAGTCTGAATTTGGCAATAAGGAGCTCATGATCTGAGCCACAGTCAGCTCCCGGTCTTGTTTTTGTTGACTGTATAGAGCTTCTCCATCTTTGGCTGCAAAGAATATAATCAATCTGATTTCGGTGTTGACTATCTGGTGATGTCCATGTGTAGAGTCTTCTCTTGTGGTGTTGTAAGAGGGTGTTTGCTATGACCAGTGCGTTCTCTTAGCAAAACTCTATTAGCCTTTGCCCTGGTTCATTCTGTATTGCAAGGCCAAATTTGCCTGTTAATCCAGATGTTTCTTGACTTCCTATTTTTGCATTCCAGTCCCCTATAATGAAAAGGACATCTTTTGGGGGTGTTAGTTCTAAAAGGTCTTGTAGGTCTTCATAGAACCGTTCAACTTCAGCTTCTTCAGCGTTACTGGTTGGGGCATAGACTTGGATTACTGTGATATGAATGGTTTGCCTTGAAAATGAACAGAGATCATTCTGTTGTTTTTGAGATTGCATCCAAGTACTGCATTTCGGACTCTTTTGTTGACCATGATGGTTACTCCATTTCTTCTAAGGGATTCCTGCCCGCAGTAGTAGATATAATGGTCATCTGAGTTAAATTCACCCATTCCAGTCCATTTTAGTTTGCTGATTCCTAGAATGTCGACGTTCACTCTTGCCATCTCCTGTTTGACCACTTCCAATTTGCCTTGATTCATGGACCTGACATTCCAGGTTCCTATGCAATATTGCTCTTTACAGCATCGGACCTTGCTTCTATCACCAGTCACATCCACAGCTGGGTACTGTTTTTGCTTTAACTCCATCACTTCATTCTTTCTGGAGTTATTTCTCCACTGATCTCCAGTAGCATAGTGGGCACCTACTGACCTGGGGAGTTCCTCTTTCAGTATCCTATCATTTTGCCTTTTCATACTGTTCATGGGGTTCTCAAGGCAAGAATACTGAAGTGGCTTGCCATTTCCTTCTCCAGTGGACCACATTGTGTCAGACCTCTCCACCATGCCCGCCCATCTTGGGTGGCCCCACGAGCATGGCTTAGTTTCACTGAGTTAGACAAGGCTGTGGTCCTAGTGTGATTAGATTGACTAGTTAGTGTGTCTGCCCTCTGATGCCTCTCACAACACCTACCATCTTACTTGGGTTTCTCTTACCTTGGACGTGGGGTATCTCTTCACGGCTGCTCTAGCAAAGTGCAGCCGCTGCTCCTTACCTTGGACGAGGGGTATCTCCTCTCGGCCGCCCCTCCTGACCTTGAACGTGGAGTAGCTCCTCTCGGCCCTCCTTTGCCCGCGCAGCCGCCACTCCTTGGATGTGGGGTCGCTCCTCCCGGCTGCCGCCCCTGACCTCGGAGGTGGGGTAGCTCATCTTAGCCACCGACCCTGACTTCAGACGTGGGGTAGCTCCTCTTGGCCGCTCCTGTGCCGACACAACCTGGCACTCTCGGTCGCCGCCCCTGACCTTGAGTGAGGGGTAGCTCCTCTCGGCCACGCTTCTGCATGGTCTATCTCTGGATTTTGGAAAGATCCATTCAACATGTATCTGCTGATCATGTACTGCATGCCAGGGCCTCAACCAGGAGCCAGGGAAATGACCACGTCCCCGGTGTGACTGTCAAGGAAACAGCTACACCAAAAGGGGAAGAAAAGAGAGGAGAAGGCAAAGGGAGCATCTGTTCTATGCTAGACTGAGTCCTGGGCATTTCATAGCAATGACCTTGGTTAATCCTCCCAGTAACCCATGAGAGGGGCACTGCTGCCCCCTTTTACAGACGGGAAAAGTGAGGCTCCAGGTGAGCTGTCCTAGATCACACAGTCAGAAAGCCTGTGCATGCTGCATTCCATGGGCCGCAGAGGATCGGGCATGACTTAGGGCTGAACGACAATGCACGGTCAGGAAGGGGTTGAGCTTGACTTGAAACCGGATGTGACTCCAAACCCAGGGTTCCCTCTGCTTCCACGGGGCATGGAAGTCTTCCTGCGGTGCCAGTGGAGGCTGGAAGATGGTTGCATTCCACAGCAAAGGGAGCCATTTGCCCCTGAGGACGGGAAGCCCACAGCCCAGCCAGCTAGAGCATCACCATGGCCCTTTTTAGAAAGAATTAGAGGCGATGCAGAGCCACTGACTCCTGTGGGAACAGCCTCCCGATTCCCTGGGATTTCACCGCCCTTGTCTTCCTCCAGCACCTTGAATTCTCCATCCTCCTCTCAGAAAAGCCAGAAGTAAGTGAGGGAAGGGAGGTTCTTCCTCTCCAGGAAGCTTGGTTCTTTGTATTCTTTGAAGAGATTAAATATGAGACCAGCCAGGAAACAGCAAAAAGAAGATTCCCCAGGATTTACTCAAGTGGAACCAGTAGCCAAGGCATCAGGGAATCTTCTCCCAAGACTACAACCTGTGAGTGTCTGTGTGTGTGCTTGTGTGTCGAGGTGCTTGCCTCTGTGTGTGTCTCTGTGAGTCTTTCTCTTTGTGTGTCTGTATTTCTACGTGCAAATCTGTGTCTGTCTGCGTGTGTCCAGGTGTGTCTGTGGGCATGTGTGAGTACGTGTGTATATGTGTCTTAGTGTGTGTCTGTGTGTCTGTACGCACAGGTGACCCTCTAATGGCACAAATATTCCCTGTGGGCCCTGGGCTCTGGTTCTGTCTATACAATTCACTGGCTGTGGGATTCCTCAAGTCGCTTAACTCCTTGAGTCTCCTTCCGTCCCCCATGAAACAGAGTGAGTGATCCTCTCGGCATCTAAGTTGCGGTGACAATTGATTGAATGATGTACTATGAGCACTGTTCCCGTTACAAACCGATGGTAGGTTTTTATGTTATTAGGGTCTTTTTCTCCTACTTTTGCTGATACCACTTTCATTCATTCATTCCACACTTTTCTGAACCCCCATCATGTGCCAGGCCCTTTAGACACAAAATACCTTTTCTAAAGGTGATAGGAAAGGAATAGAAACCAGACTCAAACAGTCCTGGCTTCGGTTCTTATGTATTCATTCATCCACTGAATATTTACTGCGGTTGTCCAACCTCAGGCGCGTCCTCTTCCTTCTAAGTCTCCATTTCTTAATCTGTAACCAGGACATGGAAATGATGCCCACCTTGTCTGTGCATTGGAAGGACGAACTAAAAACAACAGAGTCGGGGCTTCCCTGGTGGTCCAGTGGTTAAGACTCTGCCTTGCGATGCAGGAGATATGGGTTCAGTCCCCGGGTGGGGAACTAAGATCCCATTTGCTGCGGAGCAACTAAGCCAACGCGCCACAAATAAGACCTTATGCAGCCCCCCAAAATAAATATTTTTGAAGAGGAAGAAGAAAACAGCAGAGTATGAAAGGCCTATTTCATAAACACTGCACAAATAGTAGCTATTACTCATGTGAGGCGGTACACCTCCATTTAGAGTACAAAGCTACACAGCTCAACCAGAGGAAATTCCAGGCTGCAAGTGATAAACACGGTGGAGATTCGCAGGTGCACAGCTGAACCCCGGAATGTCATTAGAGGACCTCACTTTACCAGGCTCTTCCTGACTCCATGCCCACCCTGGTCCAGATGGTGCTGCTTTCTCTGGGCCTGCAAGTTCTTCCTTCCTTGAGACTTTCTCCTTTTGGGTTGCTCCCAGTTCTCAGAGCGTTCTAATTAATTAGCTTCTGGCCAGCTCACACTCCAGAGACCATCATCCATGGCCTCTCTTACCAGGATGTAGTCACCTCTCCTCCAGGTCCAGCCGATCTCCAATCAGCTGTCCCCCCATCTGTCACTCTCCAGGGTAACTAACAACACATCCCCCGACAACGGAAACTTTTCAAGAACCTGGGTCACCCGTGTGTGCTAAGTTGCTTCAGTGACTCTTTGCAATCCTACAGATCATAGCCCTCCAGGCTCCTCTGTCCATGGGATTCTCCAGGCAAGAGTACTGAAGTGGGTTGCCGTGCCTTCCTCCAGGGGATCTTCCCAACCCAGGCACAGAACCCTTGTCTCTTACATCTCCTGAAATGGCAAGTGGGTTCTTTACCACTAGCACCACTTGGGGAACCAATGCTTACCTTCCAAAATGCTTTTGATTTACCAGTTGCCCTGGCCTGGAATTCTGCCTCCTACTCCCCTCCATAGGCCACACACACACACAAAGTCTAGCAGAGAAGCAGCGGTTCGGGGCATACCCCAGCTCTACCTCCAATAACTGTGCTTCCTGGTGAGTTGCTTCGGCTTCATCCCTTCATCTGTCAGACGGGGAAAGTGAGACACACCTCATAGGGTTTTTGTGAGAATCCAATTAGTATGTACAAAGTGCTTAGAACAGTGCCTGACACATAGTCTGTGCTCAGTAAATGTTAGTTTACTAGTTCATTTTGCAAGAGACAAGTCAAGAAGCCTCCCCTGGCCAGGCGCTCTCTGAGTTATTGCTGACACTTGTGTGGATATTGACTTTTTCCTAACTTCGTCCATTTTGTAAGCACTCATTGAGCTCTCGCAGAGAAAAGTAAAGCAGGGCACTGGTCCCAAGGTTCTTCACCCCACTTGGGAGGACAGGGAAACAGATCATCGATATCTGGGGTAAAGCGAACAGGGATGCAGACTGCCCTGGTGGTCCAGTGGCTAAGACTCTGAGCTCCCAACGCAGAGCGCCCAGCCTTTTGTTCCGTGGTCAGGGAACTAGATCCCATAAGCCGCACAGCGAAGATGGAATCTCCTGCATGCTGAAACTAAGACCCAGCACAGCCAGAAAAATAAATACTTATTTTAAAAAGTAGTGTGGAATCATCAAAATGATAAAGAGATCAATGGAACAGAAAAAGAACCAGATCCATACTTAAAAAAAAATTTTTTTCCTAGGTGAGCTGACTGCAGGGAAGCTTAAAAGATGAAGAAGTTGAAGGTCGAGAAAGGGAAACGAGTCTCCGCAGACAGAACAGCAAAGGCCTGGCCTGTTGGAGGAACTGCAGGCAATTCAGGGTGGCCAGAGCAGACAGGGATAGGGTGATGGGCTCGAGATAGGCTTGGAGATAAAAAGACACCAAGGTCACAAAAGGCTCCTTATGCCCTGTTTAAAAGCTAGGACTTTCGGGTGCAACCTGGTATCCAGAAAAAGGACGATACTGGAAAAACAGGTGAAATCTGAAGGAAGTCTATAATTCAGTTAATAGTGTTGTCCTAATGCTAATTTCTTGCACTTAACAGACATACTGACTTCCCTGGTGGCTCAGACGGTAAAGCGTCTGTCTACGATGTGGGAGACCCGGGTTCAATCCCTGGGTTGGGAAGATCCCTTGGAGAAGGAAATGGCAATCCACTCCAGTACTCTTGCCTGGAAAACCCCATGGACAGAGGAGCCTGGTAGGCTACAGTCCATGGGGTCACGAAGAGTCGGACACGACTGAGCGACTTCACGTTCACGTTCACTGTGGTTATATGAGGTGCTGACATTGGAAGAAAATGAGTAAAGAATGCACGGAAACTGTGTGATTTTTTACAACTCTCCTGTAAAAAAGATAATTATTTCAAAACAGAAAGTTTATTTTCAGAGCTGAGACTTAATCTTGGGAGTTATGGGGGAGCTGGTGAAGAGTTTATAGCTATGGAATAACCAGGTCAGACTAGCGTGCTATAAGGATTACTCTGGCTGGAACGAACTTACGGTTGCCAGGGGGAAGGGTGGGGGAAAGGGATAGTTAGGGAATTTGGGATGAACATGCACACACTGCTGTATTTTAAAATGGATAACCAAGGATCTACCATATAGCACATGAAACTCTGCTCAATGTTATATGGCAACCTGGATGGGAGGAGAGTTTGGAGGAGAATGGATACACGTATGTATGGCTGAGTCCCTTCACTGTCCACCTGAAACTATCACAACATTGCTAATCAGCCATGCCCCAACACAAAATAAAAGGTTTTTTTAAAATAAAAATTTTCTTTGGCTAAAATGAGAGACTGGAGTGGGTGAGCCTAGACCCAGAGAGAGTCGTGACTAATCCAGGACACTGTGGGGATGGAGAGAAACGAGCAGAGGTGAGGACTCATTAAAAAGTAGAGTTTAAGAAATCTGGCTTCGATTGGATGGGGAGTTAGAGGGGAGGGCTGAACAAGGAAGACGCTTGAGTTGCTGATTGGAGCAATGTGATCATGAGGATTCTTGGATGGCAAGTGACAGAAACAGAACGTGGGCAAAGGGCAAATGCGTTACCCATCCACTCACCCCCGGCCTGAAAACTAACTGAGGAGAAGTCAGAGGTGGAGCTGCCTTTAGAAGCCCCTGGAACCCGGGCCTCAGGTACCTACAGGATGCCCTCATCTGTCTTGGCACCACCCTCTACCCAACTGCAAAGAGCTCAGGACTCTTATCGTTAGAGCCCTGTCATCATCCAGGAAAGGACATTTTCCCTACCAGCTGCCATTAGAAAAATCCCGAGGAAGAGCTCTGATTGGCCAGGCATGGCCCCAGGCCCCTCTCTCTGCTTGGTGCTGGGGCTGAGGCCTGGGCAAATATGATTGGCCTGATTGGGATGCTTCTCCCCGCCACAGTCAGAACAGGTAGAATGCTAATGGGCTGGTTCTATCAGAAACTAAAATGGGGGAAGGGTGGGGGCATCCCTGGGCGTTTAGTGGTTAAGAATCTGCCTTGCAATGCAAGGGACGCTGGTTCGATCCCTGGCCTGGGAAGATTCCACATGCACAGACTAACTAAGCTCCACAGCTTCCGAGCCTGAGCTCTAGAAGCTGGGAAAGGCCACAGCTACTGAAGCCCTCATGTCTAGAGGCTGTGCTCCACAACAAGAGAAGCAGCCGAAAGGGGAAGCCACGCACCACAGCGAAGAGCAGCCCCCACTCTCTGCAGCCAGAGAAAGCCCACGGGACAGCAACAAAGACCCAGCCCAGCCGAAAGTAAGATACGATAAATAAACCTTCAAAAAAAAAAAAAAAAGAACTAAAATGCGAGAACAATTATGCAAAGAGAGAGGTGCTGTTACCTAAAGAAATGGGGAAAGAAGAATGGAACAGACAGGCAAAAGGATTAGATGGTGCAGTCATTTCCGGAGCAAGAGAGAAGGGCAGGGAAAAACCAAGTGGAGGAGATGACGCAGAAAGGAAAGGGTTTACTTCTGGCTCGGGGGAGCTTAAGGTGCCTGGACAGCGTTAGGTGGAAACCCCCACACCTCAGGAGGAATGGAATCCCTCTCTGGGAATTCCACGTGGCTTCCCGAGAACTTGGAAGAGCCGCACCTCCTCTCCCCAAAGCCCCAAGGGCTTCTGGGCCAAATGCTTTCCGCCTTGATTGGTCCTCCCTGGCCCATTAGACACACTGACTCATCACTGCCTGCTCGCAGCAGAGCTGCACACCTCAGGCAGCTCTGATCCTCCCCAGGGGACAGGATGGGAGAGGACGGCTCTGGCTGCCTGTGGAGAGTCTGTCTTCCTCCTCACCTCTGACCTGGCCCAGACAGAAGGCCCCTCGTGGCTCTCTCTCTCTCTCTCTTCCCCTCTCTCCCCAGGGGCTAAGATCAGGAGGCTCTATTCTTACTAGAAAGGAAGTGGGAACAGGACAGGGAGAGGGCCAGAGCTTGTAAAGATGAAGACTGGAGGTGAGAGAGATTAGCACGCTGTGGGGAGGAACTACAAGACAGCTTAAAGCATCCCCCCAGAAATATCCTCCACCACGGGGAAGCAAGAGGCCAGGGCGCTGCAGCCAGGTGACCAGGGCCAACTCGCTCTGACACTGACCAGCTACGCGACCTGGGCAGGTTCCTAAAACTCTCTCCGTGATACTTTCCTCATCCGAAACATGGTGATAATGATCCTGCCTCATGGAGTCCTGGGGAGACTGCAGCTTCATTTACTAATTAGTTAATACATGTGCTACATTAGCGTCTGGGCTTCCTGGGCGGCGCTAGCGGTGAAGGACCCACCCGCCAATGCAGGAGACGTAAGAGATGAGGGTTGGGTCCCTGGGTCGGGAAGATCCCCTGAAGGAGGGCATGGCAACCCACTCCAGCATTCTTGCCTGGAGAAGCCCATGGACAGAGGAGCCTGGCGGGCTGCAGTCCCTGGGATCGCACAGAGGCAGACACGGCTGAAGGGACTGAGCGCGTACGCACACTTAGAGCTTAGGAGAAAAGGAGCCCCGCGTAAAGGATGTTTGCTTGTAGTCCATCCAGCGTGGCTTCACTTGTGCAACTCTCTTGGGTTTTAAAAGAACAGATGCATGGTCACATGGATATACGATGGATAGACAGATGGATGGAAAATGGTAGGTGAGTGGTTACGCAAATGGATGACTGTAAAGACGCATGGACCATGTCTGCCTGTGGGCTGGATGGATGGACGGGCTTCCCTGGTGGCTCAGCTGGTAAAGAATCTGCCTGCGATGTGGGAGACCTGGGTTCGATCCCTGGGTTGGGAAGATCCCCTGGAGGAGGGCACGGCAACCCACTCCAGTATTCTTGCCTGGAGAATCCCCACGGACAGAGGAGCCTGGCGGACCGTAGTTGTGGGGTCACAAAGAGTCGGACACGACTGAGTGACTAAGCGCACACGCATGGATGCATGTTTGTTTGCTGGATGGACAGGCAGTTGGATGAGACACTAAAATGTCTAATACATATTTTCTAATACATATTTTCACTGAGCTCATAGTTCAGTGGAAAACAAAGACACAGAAACAGATTATTACAACGATAGAGAGAGGCAGAAAATCCAGCTAGGAGAGGGCATAAAATAGCGGCAACCAGGAGTTAGGCTGTCAGAAGAGGGGAGATAGTGGCAGCTAGGAGAGGACAGAAAGTAGCGGCAACCAGGAGTTAGCCTGTCAGAAGAGGGGAGATAGTGGGGGTAGTTTCTGCCCTTAAGAAACTCACGATCTAATTAAATAATTTGCCCCTTCAGATTCTTTTTCAAAGTGAGCCAGGTATAAATAAATCTGTAAACAGAACAGTTAAGTAAACAAGGTGTTCTTTAAAAAGCAGTGAGCTCAAATGTATAATAACTCCCAATTCAAAACATCATTTTCTCCTTGGAACAGCCTCAGAGTTAATTCCGCAAATTTGCCAGAACACACACATTTCTTTGTCCCTGCTGCTCGGCGTCACCTCCTCTCTGGGCCTCCTGTGCCACCGTGGTAGGAAAATAAATACACGAAGCCACCTCCACCGGGCACGTCCCCGGCTGCGTGCTACAGGGTAGAACAGGGAACACTCTGCTCCCACCCCCGAAACAGGGGCCACACGTCCACAGATTGGTGCGATGCATGACTTCCCATTAGTGGGTTAGGGTTTAGGCTTCAAAAGGGAAATCATTCATGGCATGAAATGTGACAAACACCCAACTAAGGGTCACGGAAGGCTGCCCCGGTCGCTCAGTGGTATAGAATCTGCTTGCAAGGCAGAAGATGAGGCAAACTCGGGGTTCGATCCCTGGGTCAGGAAGATCCCCTGGGGAAGGAAACGGCAACCTGCTCCAGCATTTGTGCCTGGAGAATCCCATGGACAGAGGAGCCTGGCGGGCTACGGTCCACAGGATCGCAAAGAGTCGGACACGGCTGAGGCAACTGATCACACAAACGGGTCGCTGATTTCACATCTCTCCTCCCAGCAGCCCCAGACTCGGCCTTGAACCCAGCTCTGCCACAGGTCACCGTGCCACCGGGTGGCGGGGCAGCAGGGGGCACCTGACGTGCCCATCTGTCAAACAGAAGGATCTGATGGGGGGTGACTTCTAAGCTCTCAGGTCTCACATTCAGCAGCATATAATTTTTATTTGTAGGTTAAAAATGAGAGAATATCAAGAGTTTTCGAAAGATCAAATGGCCTGAGCAAGTCACCGCTCCTCTCGGAGCCCCTGTCTGTCATCTGATGAGAGAAGGCCGTCATCATCCAGCCTCACGGCGACCTCTAGCCTCCAGGGCGACCATGTCCCCGTGAAGGGGACAGTCCCCGTGAAGGGGCTGAACGGTAGAGCTCCACCCCAGCGAAGAAGGAGGTGGCTTTCTAGCCATTCGAGGGAGGAAGAGGCAGAAGCCCGGGCAGCATCCACACGGCACACCAGCTCAGAAGGACCCTTGGAGATGCTTTAGGTGGGCAACTGAGGCCCAGAGGAGCCCCGGGCCCCCATCCTGAGTCAGTGGGGTGCCGGGACTAGACCCAGATCTTCTCACGACCAGGATGCTGCCATCACAGGTCCAGGCGTGGCCGGTGGGGGGGCTTCCTCCTCTGGGGTCTCAGATCCCGGGGTGAGGCAACATCGGATTCCGCGTCTCTCCTCCCAGCAGCTTCCTCAGAGACGCGAACCACACGTGGGGGGGGTGGGGCAGGCGAAGACACCCACCCTGGCAGCGGGAACAATGGTGTTCCCTCGGCAGCTGGGGAGTGGGTGGCCGAGCAAGGTGGTGTTTTCTCCTTGTGGTACAGGCATGCTGGCGAGGCTCGTGAAGCTTGCTGCTGCTGCTGCTGTCTCGGTGTGGGGAAAACGGGGAGGGGGACAGGAGACGAGGGTCTTGAAGCAAGTGGCAACAGTCTAGAGCCACCCCTGTGGAAAGGGGCGTTGGCCCCTGACTGCCCTTTGCTGGCTGCCTGTGACCAGGCTCTAGGGCCAGGCTCTGGGGGATGGTTGGAAGCTGCGTCGTGGAGTCAGGTCCTGAGTTTTACCTGTGTTCAGGTCCAAGCTCTACCACTTCCAATCAATGCAGCTGCAAGCAGAGATCTCACCTCTTTACTCCAATCTCCCTGGGTGTTAAAAGAGTTTAATCGTGGTATCTCCCACAAAGGGTTATGGGGAGGATGACATGCAACAGTCCCAAGGGCTGTCTGACATCAGACTCCTGAGAAACATCCTCTGAGATGGACGGTCTGGATGCAGGAGGTTTGTCAGGGAAGGCTCTTGGCAGAGGGGTGGGTGGAGCAAGCAGGTCTGGGCAGAGGGAAAAGAGGACCCACTCCGCAGTTGCCACCATCTGAAGCTCCGAGGGATGTGGAAGAACTCACCCTTTGCGTTCTTCTACACTGAGGCCAGGCCGCTGTGCCCCAGGAACAGGTGTGACCTTGGGCTGAGGGCAACACTCCTGGAAACCGGGAGATGAGTGTCTTGGTCCTGAAGGGGGAACCTCAACAGTGCATTGCATCACCCACTAACAGATTTTAGGGCTCAACACTGTTAATACCATCATCATCACCATCAGTGACATTATCACCACCACCCCCATCGTCATCTTGTTTAACCTTCCTTCAAAACCACCCTGGGAAGTGGATGCTGCTAATATCACTTTACAGAGAAGAAAACCTAGGCTCAGAGAGGTGAACTGACCTACCCAAGGATCCACAGCTCTGCGTGACAGTCAATACTGGGACACCAGACCTGTCTAGGCTCATTCCAGGGCTCATGCCTCTTTACCCCAGGATGAAGTCTGTCCATCCCAATCACCCTTCCTTCCAGAGCTGGACAGATAGCCCCCTACACCAAGAATGGGAGTTCACTCCCACCAGGCGCCAGATCCAGCACTGAGCCCTGAGTGATGGAGCCCAAGCCGGCTCTCCAAAGCCTTTACCCA